>NT_177563.1:64734-157109 GCF_000188095.3 Bombus impatiens
GGCGGCGATTCCTTTTTAAACTTCGCACGGACAGCTCGCCTGTACAGTGATACCTTTCGCCGTGAAAAACACCGGAAACGTATTATTAACTCGGCGAGTGCCACCAGATCCCCTAGAACTTGTTTCCACGCTCGTCTTTTGTGATACGCGCACAATGTCGCGCATAAAGCGACTCGATAGCTTATTTTGTTCTTCTTTCTCGCGTTTCTTTCCTCTCTTCATTTTTTCTTCTTTCCAACATCTCAATTTTTTTTCTTCTTTTTGCTCTACTTCCAATTATTCTTCTTTAACACCGTAACGACCGTTTGTATGACCTATACTGTGCACGAGATAAATGTCTCTGATTGTAAATTCTTTAGACGATTAATATTCCTCTGAAGTTTTAAACCGCACGAACTCTTGCCTCGCCAAGATGATTGTTTTAACTTCCTTATGGATAATTTTGCGCACTAGAGGAGATCTACGGTGGTAGATGCCAAACGAGTAGGTTTTTAGGTGAACATAGCTGAAAATTATTTCTGTCCATTGAATTTTTTAGGGCTTTTTGGTGCCTCGTGGTCGGTTTGGGCAGGGTCGTGCGAAATTGATGTGTACTTCGAGGTAGTGCAGGATCGAGAGACAATAGAAACAGGGTATCGTGTTTGTTTTTTTTCGTGGTTACGGCTAATATCGTCGAAATAGCGCGTGGCCTTATGGGATAAAGCAATAATATATTTCAGGTTTTTCGTCCTTTCTTTCTCCGTTTAGTATCGTCCTTTTTTAGACTTTGCCCTATGATTCATGGACCTGTCCTTTGTTTCGCTATCCCCTCTAATAAACTACATTGCTTGAACCCGTTCTATCAGCACTATCTTCTCTTATTTTATATATCGTTGAATAGGCTCGTTGCTTTCGTAGATAATTGAACGCCATTATGGAGTGACGAATTACGGGTTTGTTCCGCTGTGCCTTAGGTAAATCGAGGAATTTCGATGATTGATCGTTTTAATGAATACACGGTCTGATGTTTACTAACATTTAGAAATACTGTTTCACAAGGTTTAGATACAAATCTGGCAGTGATGGAATGGTTTGAAAATTCCGATCTACGGTAAACATTGAAACACAATACTCCGTCAATCATAAATATTAGGACACCTATTACTTACATTTCTTAGAAAACACTAATAAATTTTGCTATATTTAATAGTAAACAGATTTACAATAAAATAACTAGAAAATAGATATAATGAAAAGTGTCCAATTTATATCAAATATCAATGTGTCCTGATACTTATGGTTACCAGTGTACATAAAATTCGATTTTTTAAAATGACAGAGTATTCGTGAGCAAGTATACATTAAGCAGGAAGAACAAAAAAATTAATGCAAATTCCACTTTGTGATATTTTCTGTTACACGGGCTTCTCCATTCGAATAATATTCGTAACACGTCTTCGTAAGCTTCGATCTGCTCGAAAATGGCAATTACGAATGAACGTTAAACGAAATTTACAGCATTTGAGCCGTAGGTCCTTTCGTGGTTCATTACGATATGAATCGAAGTAATTGAGAACAACTCGTAGCTTTTTGAGCCGCTCCACACAAAGAAATTACCTTCTTCTTGAGTTCGCATTTTTTTATTCTTTTTTCTTCATCGCGATACGCATAATTACTCGATAATCCAGCGTTATCGGGAATAATTAGTTATTAGGCCACATCGCGTGTTACGATGGAATTTACTTTGTAGCCTTTCGAGGTCGCTGCCTCGACGTTCGTTTCGAGCTTCACGTACCAAACATACTAATGGCCTTCGTGTTCGTGTGAAACCTTCTTATAACCTGCAATCGTGCCATCTCAAGAATTCTATAGTATAGATCCGGTGTGTCCGATAAATACTCTAGTCTCTCTGTCTTCGCTGTTTATCTGGAATATCTATTGCTCATATTTGATCGTATGATATTTCAACAGTTTCTTATCGAAACCATTTTGTGGTATATCTTTCTTCACTGGTACGTATTCGTTAGCATGCCGACATAATGAAAGAATAATATCTGTCTACGGTTTAACAACCAAAAATGATCTGCAAATTGTTTCAGACTTGTAGCTTTTGCTATTATTAAAATTTATGCAGCTGTTTTTGTTGTCTCTTGTTATTCGTGTATAGCAAAACTCAGAACATACATAGTACTGCACATAATTATTCATAATTAGCTGATGTACCCCTCCGATGTACGTTGTTTTCTCTTCTATTATAAAAGCTAAGCAAGGGTTTCTTGCTATTATTTATGCATACAAATCCTTATTGAAATAATAAACACCGTTTTGAATATTACTGGTTAAATATAAATTATTCAAGAGAAACGTTTATCGATCATTGATTTCGTTCAAATAATAATTATGAACGGTAATGTATATACATCATAATGGATCGGTGGTTTTAGTGTAAAAGGGTTATCTTAAATTGAATAATGTAGAAATAGTAATACCCTCTGGAATCGTCTTGTTGAACCACTTGTTTTTAAAGTAATTGCATCTCGAGATAATAATTTCCCCAATTCTGGTCCGATTCATAAGCTTCTTAATATTCCGTTTATCCCCCATCTTCATTCCTGGCGCATTATTTTCGGTGCATCTCAATTACTCGTCCAATCGATCGTTCTAAATTGAATTCGTAGCTTGCTCCGTGGAAGAGACTCTTCGTTGGGAAGAATCGCGAGGGAAATGGTGACCTCGAGCACCGGAAGCTTCAATTAAAGACAGTCTGCTCTTGAGAGTGCGATTTGTCGCGATGGCAAAATAATAGTGCTCTTTACCGCCAGCGTTATGGTAATTTAACGAGGTAACAAACTGCTCCGGCTTCATGGAAACTTTCCCTATCTTTTTCTGCGTGGTTCTTCAAAACTTCGAATCTCTTTTTGTCTAGTACAGAACAGTTAGAATCATTCATCTTTAATCGGTAAAATTATAACAGTAGTATCATAGTAGCCAACTCGCAACTTTCCATAGGGATAATAACGAAACTGATCAATTTGCAATTTTTCATTGGAATCTTATGGAATTTTGTCAATTTATGATAGTGTGTACTTTCTGAAATTTCAATGATTCTCAACGCGATATATGGATAGAAGCTTTCTCTTTTGCGTTATATATTTTTTCTATATATCACCCACTTTGATTTCTTTGCTACAAACTTTAGTTTTTAGTGGTTCCAGTATTAAATAAATTTCGACTTATCGCGTACAAACAGCGATATCTAGCCATTTGAAAAAGTTTTTACGAGTGAATGCGATAAACTACTGCTCGCGAGAACTTTAAAAGCTGGTCGTTTAAACAAATGGTCAGCCTGCTACTAGTAAATTTTAGTAGTATGTTGGAGACATTTCTAGGATAGATAATAGTCAGGCTGGTAATAAAAAAAGGTTCGTACAACCGATAGCGTAAGCATTGCTCAGATGTGAAGAATCTCAGTGAAGTTGCGGATTCATGATTCGTCCGACATCATAACCAGTTTAGCAGTAGAAACGATACTGATATCAACGATGCTAATCCCGACTATGTATCAGCACCGGGCATCTTCTCTTTAATGAAGCTTCCCGATGAGATCTCGTAGTGAATTTTTACATGACACATCGAACGGTGGACGAAAGTTTCTACAGACGAAACGAGCAGTCAATAAGAAAATGACGAATTCGATTCATCGATATCTTCGAAGATAAACTTTGTATGTAGGAAATAAACAACAGAGAATTAATAGATCGAACAAATGAAATTATGTAGTCTTCCTCTTCGCATCGTTAAACGATGTATTTTCAAAGACTATCTCACGCGTTTCTAATGATCGTAGCGACCGCATGTGCTACAGCAATTCGCTGATAATTTTCAGACGTAAGAGTCTTGAAACTATAATGGCAAATAAAGTCATAAAGATAGCTAAAGGGAACGAACGGGAAGTAAGAAACTTCCTTGCCATAATAAACCTACATAATTTGACTGATAAAAACATGGAAACTTTGTTTCTATCCTTACAGTTCAGTCATTTCAACATCGATCGATTTACGACCTCATGCATAGAATGTAAGAAAATTATTTTCACGCACATTGAACGTGCCGAAATTAGTCATAATTAGGTTATTACCACCGGCATAAATAGAGTCATAAAGAAAATTGCAAGGAACAAACAGGAAGCTCGTAAAAAGCTAGCGAGTAAAGGATAGGAGCGAATGACATTGGCTACGTTATTACGAACGATATTCCATCGAAACTAGAACATCCGGTGGCGTAAAGTCGCGCCACGACAATGTGAAACGTCAATCTGGCATTTTACTTACCACTTCTGGGAATTACACGCGGTTAAATTATTTAAGCTTTGCTCGTGGATCGAGAAGCTATAGCGAAACAAAATGATCGGAATTGTTGCGTCCTATGGAACTGATTACTTCCGGGATGTTTAAAACTCTTGTTTAAAGCGCGGTTCAGATTAAGAGGAATTTGAAACGGATCCCGAAACGTATTTTCGATATATATACAAAATTTCTAGCGACGATACTACATAGTAATATCTGATGTGCTCGAGTTTCTCAGAAGTCAAATCGACTAGGCTCTATTTTTTCTGAAATTACAAGACATGATAAATTCGTCTGAAATCAAATGACTCATTTCCTACAATTTGTCATGATGATCGATCTAAATCAGAGCCTTTAAGATTCGAGTCACGACATCGTCGAGATCTAATTGATTCAATTCTAAAAATAGTTCTTCGTGTTTCAATATCATTACCATTTTCGTAATGGTGCAAATGTACGAAATGACGTGCTGTACTCCTTTCATTCGAGTGCTTAAAAAAAATTAGTTGATCAGCAGAGTTTCACAGTCTACCATTTGAGAGACGATAATTTGGGAACAGCGAAGCGAGAATGGTGACCGTTGGTAGGATTGAACACCGAGAAAACGACTTAGTAGAGTCTACTACACCGGTAAGGGTCAAACTTTGTTTAAGAACTGGGTGACGTGGAACGAGGCTATCAGCCAGAACTTTACCATTCTCCTAAATTGCGGCACGATCTCGCGGAACTTGGTGCGGCCAAAGACAAGGTAATCTGGTCTAGTCATCTGTTGTGCATCGACTTCGCTCCTAGCCGAATGTTCCGCTTATCGATAGAACCTTGTTGGACCCTGTCAGAAATAATTGTTACCAGCGTCCTCGGTATTGGGTACTCGAACAACAGGGTTCGGATTGTGGCCGATTGATTGTTCGAAAGTTCGTGAATCCGTAGCAAATTCGACCATTCAGCACTTTTTAATGGAATTCTTGCCGCGTAAAAGGATTTTGTTGTCTCTATATTTCCCGTCAAACCGTATATCTCCTCTGCAAAAAAAGTGCAGGGTAAAACTTTGCGTAACCTAGTTTAAGATCTACTTAGCCGCTAATTAGGGGCTTGAATTCAGTTGAAAGTCTTCGTTTGCCGATTTACAGGCCGAAACGTTAATTTCAAGAGATCCTATTTACCGCGGGAAGAATACATCGTTCTGGATAAACCATTTAAAAAGGATCTCCATTGTGCTCCGTTCCAAAAAATATGTGAGATTTAAAATATCTGCTGTCTCCGATCAGATTCATCGGCCATCGTTCCCTTTAACCATTTTTGAGTATCATCTTTCTTAAGTATCCTCAAACGATATGACGGTATAAACGGTATATCAGTTCTCGCTTTGTTCCAAGAGGGTAAAGGCAAGGGGAGTCAGCTAGATCAGAGGTCGTTGAGTGGAAATGGTCACTTCCTGATCCGTGAACGTTATCGGGGAATATTTTAAATCATTGTATAGATAATCGAAAACCTTTCCAAAGGGGGAAAAGATGAAGCAAAAGGACGAAGGGTATCTCGGCAACCCCATGAACGTAATTCATCCTGTAATGACCACGCCCGTGGCCAACTCCTATCTCTCGTTTCCTTTACGCACAGTGACTGGAAAATGGGTTCGGTCTTGTAAAGAATATAGGACGATCCCCCAGAGGAAGCTCCGAGGATCCCCGTCCCTGTGTACTTCCTTTCAAAAGATCTTATCGTTCATCTTGATTCCAACCTGACGCGTAAGCTTATTATTTCTCGTTACGCCCTACGTTTTATTGGCTTAACCCGTGATAATTTAGATTCAAAAGATCGGTCTTGCCACCGCGGTCACGTGTCTTGAATGACGAGCGAACAAGCTTCCCATCATAACTTCTGTATTTTTTGTTCTCCGTAATATATGTGTGGGATGATTCAATTTAGGGGTTAGAATTATGGATCTAGGGGTCGGTGATAAAATCGAGATCAGTATTTCTGTTTTACTATTGCATTTTTCGGCAAAGTTTCTGTAGAACGTAGCGGGATTTAAGAGAAACTTAACTTGTATCTTTAGGAAATTGGCATATAATACGATGATGTTATTTATTATTGTAGGCATGGTCAATTGGTTGCCAGTTGTTATCTTAGCATTCGAATACAGAAGATATTTGTCTGTCGAGTAAAGTCCTCGTCTACTTTGAATCGCTTGACTTGGTTAAGTGTGTTCTATTTGTTTTAGAATTGTTTTAGAGACGGTGAGTCTATAATATTGGGTTGTTCGAAGAGCTCATGATGGAATTTAGGAAGAATTTGAAGGCCTCTCTTTTGTTTCGAGCATCACACACCTTGTACTGACCACATGTTTTTCATTAATTGGGACATTTGTTGGTAGCATACCTTTTTTTATAAAAGTGCACAATGAATATGCAAGATATAATAGGCTGATTAAAAGTACTACGAACTCTCCAAACAACTCGATATTTATTGGGTTTCTGAGAATCAATCGGATCCTCGATGTTGTTCAGAGGTGGGATCGAAGTCGATCTAAACTTCGTTGCTCGCTCGGTGGAAACTTCATCTCTGCCCATCGACAAGGTATTTCGCTCGGATTCCGCAGCGTGGCACGCGAAACGCCACTAGAAAAATGGCCATTGGCTTTTCTATTATATCGATAAACATCTCGCAGCGATGGCTTGTCAATAGCAAAGCGCTATCGCAAAGACGCGCGGTAGCGTCGATGGAGTTTCATCGCGGCGAGAAATTTCATAACCCAGTTTTTCTTCCGTGAACAACCGCATCGATGTCACTTTGTTCAATAAGTTTAGTATTCGTTCGTTTGACGCTTGGTTTTAACAGGCCGACTTATAACCCGTTTGTTTATTTATTACGATCGATATTTTACGCGATCTTTCGGATTTATTATTCACGGGATATCAAGGAGCAGAAATCAAAATGTTTTTTGTGAAAAGAGAACGACAGTGAGAAATAGGCGAAACGTCGTAAACCGGGTTTATATTGGCAGTTAAATTCGTTTATTTCATAATTCTACATACCTTCGCTGTTTATTCGTGATTTATTTGAAAGATTAATTCATTTTCTTACTAATTGATTTAATGTTGCAATCAAAGGCATCGGATATTTAATTATTGCGAATTAATCCTTTGTTCATGTATTTACATCTAAATCGTAATCGTTATTCTGAGAGTTTCGAATCTTTACAAAAAAATTTCTTTAGTTTTATGATTACCAGTCATTTCTGACATATCGTTTTTGTTACACTCTTAAACTAAATGTCTTGTCGAAAGTGTAAAACCGTCGCTAAACGAAGTACGAACTCGTATTTGCGACTATTACCTGATGCCGCCAACGTTTCTCCAGTTTACGATAGTTTCGAGCAAAACCAAGCATTCGGGGAGTTTTTATCGTTGTGACCGTGGGGCGATACTTACAATTCATGTCGACGTAAACGGTGGAGGAGAGCGGGATGGACCTATTGTTATTCGTTGCGTTGCAGGTTAGCATGGAACGGACGTCGTCCCGTCCTAAATTTTTTATAACGAGCTCGTTGCGCGTCACGCCGTTCCTCACTGTTACGGTTTTGTTGCTGACGAGTTTGTCGTCGCGGTGCCAGGACACCGTCGGCGCTGGCTTACCTGTGGAAACGCATCACTTCCATTTTTCACGCAATTTTCAAACTATTTCCTGAATTTCTTCTCACTGGGAACGAGAATTTTTGCCTGACGGTAACATTCTGAAAGGTAGCAGTGGATCGTAGTTATGAATTTTATTTTGTTAACGATTCGCCCCTGTCAGCTAAAAATTGCATAGAATTGTTCGTTCGTTTCGTTATTGTGTTTTAGTGGGAAATATAAAAAAAATTCGAGATTGCGTTGTAAAAATCATTTACAGTGAAGAATTGGTCGCGAAGGGCGTGCAATATCCGCGACAGTAATTGAAATAAATTGTCACGATGATAACTACCAATCTTTCACGGTAACACCAGGTACTTTAGTCCGTAAATCGTACGTAATGCGTGTTTACTGCGAGTACACATGAAAATTGTACTGCCGTAGCCTATTTTCCACGGTTTCCCGGTATTTTAACCCTAGAATCTCGTAAAACTGTAGTTACTTATCGTTTCTTCTCTAAGTACACAATACCGCAGTGCAATAATCATAAATACTATAATCGAATTAATTTGCTTTTATGCAGAGTAATCTCGAGCATAGTGTACTTTTGTGTACTCTTTAAATCACTGCCAATTTTCTTATCTTTCCTCGGGCTCAGTACTGTGAAAAAGTCTTAGACCATCTACGTTGCTAATTTTATGATGGAAACTAAATATACTTTAAGATACTCTTTGTGTGTATTTTCAGAATTAGAAATTCCTTAAAAATTGAGCGTATCTAACAAAATCATTGTTGTCAATATCGAAAACAATCGATTTAACATTGCAAACTTCCTAAGACATAACTTTGCTACAATTGAATTATTGTCCGGAAAAAGCAAGTTCTTCATTGACGAATCTCTTATTCTTTCATTCACTGATTTTCTTAGAAACATAATTCTTATAAATAAATTATATCACATTCGAAAGAATTAAAAGCAATCTCTATGCAAATGACTGATATTTGTTGATCTTTTACTTTCAACATTATCGAAATTTCTGTTTCGTAATTTCCCAACTCGGAAAGCATGATTTCATTTAGTAGATACTCTAAGACCTTAGCACAGGATTGTATCCATTACTTGGTAAAGGAGCTACCTAACGTGGCGATTAAAATGAATTTCTGGACGTGGCCAGCGTTCCTTGCCACATACACGAACACTGTCACGTAAATCCCGTTGCAAACGAGGCTTCAACGATCCACGAAAGCCGTGCTCGTTTTTGGAATTGCAGCGGACGTTCCAGCGGCCCTCTCGACCGAACCACGGGAACACGGTGCAATGTGACGTTACATTGTACTTACCGCCGTACACGTCACAGTAGAGCCGCAGAGTGTCGCCCTCTATGTACGGACCCACCATAGAGTTCCGTGCGATTCCGGAATCATCGACGATCACGATTTTGTGCGGTGGAACTGTAACACCAAAGCAAACCACCGAGAATTTACCACTTGACATCTGTTAGAACGAGAAAATCCTAGATATAAAGACATTGATGTTTTGGATACGTATAGTGTTTGGGCACATTCAGAATTCTAAAATTTCAAGTAGAGTATAATTCAAAATGAAGAAATTCCCAATGCAATACATCTTTGGAACCGATATGTAGAAATTTGTATCTTGGATATATCCAGGATCCTGAAATTTCTAGTTGAATGTCATCCGAAATGAAAAAATTCCCGATGCAATACTGTATTCGTACCGATATAGAGAAATTTGTGTCCTAGATACATTCAGAGTTCTAAAATTTTAAATGGAGTGCCATATGAAACAAAAGAGTTTCCAACGCGATGTATTTTTCTATCGATATAGAGACATGTGTGTCTTAGATATACCAACAGTTCTAGAATCTCTAGTGCAGTACCACCTAAAGTAAAAATATTCTCAATGCATTTATTATTCAACGTTGCATTGAATATTTTTATAAGATTACAAATATATACGATTTACGTACAGAATGCTAAGCTTACTCTACGATCACACCTTCGATTTCCCAAATCTATGCTTAGCCACTCTCATGCCCTTCGCTTCAAACTTAAAGCGGACGCACACAGTCACGTAGAAAATTCCGCTACCCCGAACACGCTAGTATCCAACGTTCCAAAAATTTCACGGACCTCGAATACACAGTCTACCTTGAAATTCCCCAGACTAGGAGTAGAATCGCGTTCTAAGACCATTCGAATCGCGAGCAGAGTCGCTTGTAGGGTTCGAAGATCGCGCGACCCGCGTCTGGCAGTTGCAAGACGGAAGCTGTCGTCGTCGAACGGAGGCCGATAACGCGAAATTGGTATTGGAAGATCGCGGCTCGGATACCGCGACGCCATTAAATTGGAATCTGAAATCGATACGGCGCGGACTCCTCTCAGCTTTTGCATGGAAAAAGAGAAGATCCGCTAGCCAACGGTATTGCAGGGAAAGTAATTGAAAAATTACTGCCGGGAAAGTCGATCCGCGACATTATGTTGTCGTTCGTTCGTTCGTTCAGCTCTTGGCTCGTGGGTTTGGGTGACGTTAACCTCGTGATTCTGATAAATGACATGGGAGGAGCGGTGGGAGGACGTGCCATTTATTGGTATTAGCTTTTGTAGCACTTACTGTATCATAATTTCACGTGGTACGTGTTATACAGCGTTGTGCGTAAGTCTCGGATCGTTAATGGTACTGCTCTTACCAACGCAAATTAATCCGTGAGCTTATTTTTAGGAAACGTTTTTATGTATCGTTACATGGAAATAGGATTTTTACATATTATCGTAGTAGTAGTTTTTAGTTTGTAGTTTCCTTGGTTTATTCTGTTGAAAATGCTACCATAAATGGAGCCTTGATCTCAATAGGAGAGAACATATATGGAGGCGATTAGACCAAGTTGGAAGAGAAAAGGAAGTCAAGAACGGATATCAGATTTTTGAAATATCGAAGAAGGGATTTTATCGTGGAAGCAAACGTATAATATATAAAATATTAGTCGATACGTTTCCAGATAGATACTCATTTTTTAATAGAATACTTTTCTTGACAAAATTAAAATAACACTAATTGTAATTATGCTTGTATACATTTATCAGACAAATATTCACTTCGCAAGTTATCTTAAACTTTTGTATAACGGTGCACATTTCTCGAATCACCGGATATACAATCCTCGAGGAAATATGATGCACAACGATAATGTGTCTCCTGGCTTGCGTCTTCGAACACGGTGATACATCGTCGTACACTAACTTTTATTAACTCGAAACGTTGCTTACAGGAATTGCTGACGAAAATGCTATTAATTCAGCCATTCCTGGCTATTTATTTGGCACAAAAATCGTTGTTCAACGTGCTATACTTTGATCGTTGAGTTATATCGTCTCGCTGTGAAATTAAGAATTTCGACCAACTACACCTGTACACTCCTGTTCAAAAGTTGCAAGACTTTGTTTTACTTCTCCAATTCACCAGCATAATACACACTAAACACTTTCATTGTCATCTATTATGTATCATGTTAAATGATATTTCTCCACACGTTTTAACGATTACTTAATCTTTCCGGTTTTATTGCAAATATGATAACTGTCCCAAGATTTTTAAGCGATTTAAGTCTTTTTGCGACGAAATAAATACTTTCCTCTTACTTTGTGTCCCTTCCAGAAGATTTAGAGTTTCGTCCTATATTATATTGAATTTCAGTCGGATTTATTCCGACATAGTAAAACGTGGTAATTTAATTACAGCATTAATGAGTTTCCTGGCAGATTTGCGATGGGCTACGAACCGCAACGCACAAGGTAACATTAGGGGGATCGATTAACTGTCCCTTGTAACTCAGACTATTTGAACTGTATCAGCGGTGTTCCAGCGGCAGTCGCGGTACGCCCACCAAGCCAATATTTGATTGTTTGAGCTTGCTTGAAGAGTACGTTAGGCGGCATTGATATTCTCTCTGATAGACGCAACCCTCAGAACCTGCGTAATGTGCGAGAATAATCCCCGTTACAAGGTTTTCCAACCGATAAACCGATCGACCGAAACACCAAATTCTATTTACACACATCAAATCTAAACCATTGCCAATATCATCTTTTCATCCTTCACAAGAATCTTCTCTACTTTATCCAACGAACCGTTAAATCTGAATTCCTAAACCAAGCAAGACCGAGTCAGTTTCTTTACCATTTCTCCCTTCCTTGTCGAGGAATACCAAGACAGAATTTCAAAGACAAAGCTGATTCAGACAACAGCTTGTCTCGTTTCTCTAGTCGAGCCAGTCCGAACATCTCATTACGATAATTGGTTCGGCAGCTCGATTTTCGTTCGTTCGCGAAGCCGCGCTACGTCTTCTCTTGTTACCGAGAAAAAAGTTGCGAAACTCGCGGCTAGCCTTTGTTATCATGCAACAAATATTTTATAAAGATGAGAGTATGCGTAAGGTCAGGCAAATTGTCGCTGAGCATTGAACAACTTTTATCTACTTGTCACAGAAATAACGAGACCTTCCTTTGTTGTCGAAGAACGACATTCTTCCATTCATCAACGATAGATTTTTCTTTTTAATTAACGCCTTTTATGTTCAAGTAGATACAAGCAGTATTTGTTAAGTAGTATCTTGCGAGAGTACATAATAAATCATTCTCTTTGAATTTCGTAAATATATAATTTATAAAATATGACAGAATATAAAGTTTATATTATTCAGACTACTACTAATAATAATAAATTGTATATAATTTCATACTCAGAACATAAAAATGCCAGAAACGCTACAAACTTTCCGAACAATCCAATATGATTAACTCTTACCAAGAATAAGTAAGTTAAAGACAAGTGTCCGAATAAGTTTTGAGCGGTAGTGTACGTACGGGTAGTGTACACGGAAAGCTTTGCCTCGCTACGTGTCAGCCTTCACGGATGCATGCATGTACGTGACGGAGAAAGACACACATCTGGTATAATCCGAAGGGCTAGCAGCGAGCAAAACAACAGAACTCGTTTCGACGAGCACTCCACCTTCTTACATGCCCCTCCAATTTAGACCTTACTGCTGTTTCGTCCGTTCTCTCCATTTCGCGCGACTTCTTCCGAAGCTTCTAGTCTTTCCAACTGTTTTTCCTGTCTTTGCTAGCTGTTTTTCCGTTCCTTTGTTTGGCTGGAAATTGGGAGCGGGTTCTGTGGTTTGCTGGCTGTAGTTTTGTTTCCTAACTTGCGAATCTCTTCCAGGGGTTTTGTGGATGATCACGTCGAGATGTTTTTGGGGGTTCTCGAGAGCTGTTTTCGAAGATTTATTGCTCTTTAGGATCTCGTTGGTTGTACATAATATCATTCTTTTTTCGGTTGGGACTGGGAGTGGATCGCGAGGATTACAGGTTGGAATTTGATTTCGTAGATATCGAAGGTGCCTTCGAAGACAGATTTATCGTCCTTTTCGTCTTATATGGTTCTACTCTATGTGTTGACCACTTCAGAACTCTACCTCCTTTCTATTTTTCTGTTCTTTTATTCAATTGTGATTTAGAAATGAGTCGTGTGAATTACAAGTTGTACTTTCATCTTGTAAGTTGTAAGGGATGAAATAGAGAGATTTAGGCTGCTTTCGAAGACTTAGATTTATTGCTCTTTTGGTACGTCAAAGGTTATATGATATAGGGATGTTTTCTACATTCTGTTCTCTTCGGTAAGTCCTTGTATACGCGTGAAATCTATTGATGCGATACTTCGTTCAGGATACAGAGTTTTCTATTCTAGTATCCGCTCGGTTGCTCCTCTCTTTCCTTAAAAAGGTTCAGTGGTATGATATATACGAGAAACTGATTCACTTCTGTGATACATCCTATGATATGAGAAGGATGCTCTCTTCTCTCGTGTCACACAAAGAATAAGTGGCTCTGGAATTATCTTAGCTGCGTCGAAATAGCAATATTTCAGTCCATATTCTTTAAATTCCTCATAAATATACAAACATTCGCAGTCTACTAATTAATATTTCCGTACAAATTAATATATCCGTGCAGGAAAATCTGCAAAAATCTTTTATTAATACATTGAAGACATCGTATGAAAATATCATTTTCAAGTCGTATTCCAATCGGTAAATTTCAGTTCATCAATGAAGAAATATTTTATGTTGGAGCCAATTCCTCGGCTTTCTATACCATCGTCGCTTCAATTATGCATACGTTGAAGCGCAGCGCAAGGATACACAGTGCGTGTGGAAATATTTTCTCTAAAAGGCAGGACATTTATTGCCGGATATGTAAACGGCTTCCTTACGCATTCCGCGTCAGTTGCAAGAGCTGTTGGGATCAATATTCGTCCATGTTACAGGCTACGCTCTCTATACACGTGAATTTTCCAAAGAGCCGGCTCGGCCGTCCTGGATTTTCGTCGACTTCGCATCAATGAATACCCGTGATTCAATTCGTTTTTACTTTCGCGTTTCTCGATTCCATCGCGTTCCACATTCGCCCCTCACCACTTACCTGTTTATAGCGACTCTTCCCTTGCCATGTTCGTTTATTTCGCCGATAGGTTGCTTCATTAATTCCGTTTCTTTGAACGGATCCTCACTTTTCACAGAATGTCGTTCAGAAACGGCGTTTTATATCTTTTCGAGACATAGGACCGTCAAACGAGCTATGACGCAGAATGCTATGCTGTTTGTTTCGTCAGGTGTTTTTATTTTAGGGATTATCAACATTTTTCACTCAATTTCGTTTTATTTTTAAAAGATATTTCGCCAATATATAATTAATTCCAATTAAGAATTAAGTTTAGATTAAATTGAAGCAGTTATTCTATCGCATGATCTTCAAATCTTAAGAATTGAATAAAACTTCTGTTCTTGACTTCTTCCTACTTTTGAAATATGTTTCGTAAGCATAATATACAAGTTCAGAGGTTTGTATTAAGTTTAGACGGAAAAAAATGAAAATGTCACAAAAAATTACGTAACTTGAGCTTTCTTCGATTTCGAAAAGGTAGATACATAGGATATTTTAACAAAGGGCAGATTATCTTAGTGTTTTAAACCATAATTTCCAGAAATACTTTTCCATAGTAGAACTCCGTTTCTTCACGTTGTTTCACGGTTAATACCAAATATCCCTCTAAACATCATCCAACAACGTATCACGTCCGTAATCTTTTTACGTTTCGATGGCTCGTAGTAGAGAATTTCGGTAAGATCAGGACACCCGATTCCCCAGATGTCGGTTCCCTCCTTTTCCCTTCGTCGTTTCTGCGAAAGCAGCGCCGATCTGGAAAGGTCTCCAGGACAAGATCTTGTCGAGATTCATTCGTGTTGGTTCAGACGTCGACGTGAGCCGTGGATTCTTCTTTCCATCGTGAAAGGGAAATAGAGTGTGAACGAATCTTGGGCAAAATGAGACGCCGCTGCAAGAATCCCCTGCCTTTTGGGGTTTCGGTCCCAGAGAAGTTAATTCAACGCAATGTCGTGAATTTTGCTCGGATTTTCTGTTATAGACTCTCGAAGGGTAGTGTAAAGATCGTTCCAGATTAAGCTGTCTTCCGTTGACAAATAATCTTTGACGAATTAGCATTACGTCGTCTTCGTTAAGTCGTCTTCCTTACAATAAAATACCGAATGTAATAATCTTTACCTTTTTTCAGCAAAGAACAACGCCGAATATTTTATTCTTTTTGTTCTTGGTGGTTTGAATTAAAACGACGAATGTGCCTCAACAACGGCGATTATGAGATTGCTAATGTTCATGCGTTCGTGGGAAATTAAAATTTACGAAAATGTATAAAATACGAAATATGAAATTACATACATTATGAAGTAACATAGCGAATTTCTCGTTTAGCTTCTATTTCACGAAGCTTTGGTTGTGTTCGCAAAGCTCTGAACTTGCGTAAACGCAGTTTACTAATCGCCTGATTCGTCATTTCCAAAATCATCTTGTTATTTTATACCCTCCTAAATTTATTGTGAATTTCTATGATCTATCTAGAATTGGCCATTCACGATATTGGCGCAAAACGGACGACATAAAAGTTTCAGAAACAGATGTAGTATCGTGTTATATTATTTGTCGTCTTGATTCTCTGAAATATTTATGAAACGTGTATTGTGAATACTTCGAAGGAAACAACTGATTTTGATATCTTCCAGGGATATTTCGTTGGGATTCATTTATTCGTATAACACACGACCCATCGATATCAATATTACTGCTCGTGTGCTCGATATCAATATTACTGTGATTCATTTTTCACAGCTATTCTGCACACGTTTCAATGTTTTGAGAAAAGCAAATGGAAAAGAGGTATACATATTGATCCGGCTGATTTCAAGACACCGAATCATACAGAGATTACTGCGTGTTCCAGAGTCGGATAACGTGTCTATTCCTCCGTTAAAACGATAAAACAGATTAATTAACACTGCCATTGTCGTTTAAGGAAATTCAGGAACAATAGTTTTACATTATCTTATTTCGATGCATTTCTTATGAGGTCGGTTGTCGAATGACGAGTCTTTATGTTGGGTTATTTCATAAGTAATGTTCCTTTAGAAGACCAATTTTAATTATATTTACACTTACTTGTGGCATGTTAATTGCCACGTTAGTTATGATATGGTAGGTTAAGGATTATACTGGCGTAAGTCAATCATTCGGTAGTTCCAATTTAATCATGTATATCAACTTCTAAAAGTACCGTTCGTTTAATTGCATAGTTAACTACGTCATCGCATCACTCTGAGCACATTGAATTTTTTATGATCACAGACGTGAAATACTATTTCCAAACGAGTAGAAAATAAAAATTTCATGGTGGTGTGGGAGGAAGGTACGAGACCAGTTCCACATAGAAAAAATGCTTTCTCAAGAATTCAAATATTCATAAACTTCGCGAAATTCCCCAGAAAATTCTAAACACACTTACTAACAGCAATCAATCCGGTAGATAAAAACTTTTCCCGCTCTTCTATAATTCAACGGACAAGGAACACTCTGAAAAATGTATCATCGATCAATATTATTCCCATAAAAACCGGGCTTCTAAAACAAATAGGCAAGAAACCTTTTGAAAAGAGGATTATTATTTTATGTCCTCGCAAATAACAATTGATGCGTGAGCGATTATTATTATTATTGCTGCAAAAATCATATTTCCGAAACGCTACTCTTGATGCGATTTAATATCTTCCTTTCAACGTAAATTCGCTATGACAGCAGAAAATATACTCGTCTGCAGGTCAACCTTCTTATGGATCGGACAACTGCAGCATTCAGAGACTCGTAGGTGTCTTCTTCTCTTCGTCTTGGGCTTTCTCCTTGGGATAAGATTGTCCTAGCGTGTCGAGAGACCCACTTTCCGATTCGGTTGCCTTTGGGATATAGAGCCAGGGCCAGTCTTTCCATCCGTAAAAGGAATACGAGCTGTGTTCACGTGTAATAGAATTCTCGAAGAGAAAGAAAGCCGTCGCCTCTCTGCAAAAGGGAGAAACCTTCTGCTCGATAAGGAGTTTATCGAGATTAGATGGGAAAGCGTCGAGCGATCCAGTCGCGACGATACGTACACACGGAATTAGTTTTGTATCTGATTTCACGCTCTCCAACATGGGATAATTATACTTGAACACAAGTTAAGTTCCCTTACGATCACTCGTCGCCTCCCTGTACTCGTACGACTGGATATGCATGATTTTCGAATAGAGATGCTTGATACAAACCCTCGTGGATTCGTGTACTTGCTTCGGATAGCAGGAACCTTTGACTCGGCAAACTTCATATCGACGAGTTGCTAGGAGCTTCGAAGGAGAGCTACACAAACTTTGATTCTCTGGAGTGTCTAATCTACGATGTTTTGATGATCCTACAGTAAGAGTTCCTAAACTCTTGCGAAATACCAAATTTCTGACTCGTTAAGTCGCGTTTGCGTTAATAGGTTGTTCTCGTCCTACTTTGGTGAAAGGACTACGCTAGACTTTTATCGTCTGAGTGATTTTTATTATTAAAGACGATTAATGTACTTGGTAAAGAAATTTTGTGTAACGTTGGTAAGTATAGCGTTAAAGCAAAGATTAACAGAATAGGACGTTGTTAATAGGATAGAGAATGGTAACAAAGATTACCTGTCTTCGGAGTTGCAACGAATTGCGACACTTGCGAGAGAACTTCGGGAAGAAGCAGAAATGTGCAGACAGTATCGCAAAAGTGTTTTAGAAGTTTTCGAAAAAAAATCGTTCCTCGACAAAGTTGGATCATTAATTGGACGGTAAACAATCGTTTCACCTACAAATTCAGTTCGATTAAAAATAGAAAAATACACAATTCCAAGTCGAAGGATCTCAGATCGTTTCCGATTAATCAAAATGTTTTTCGCACGGTCGAACGACTCTGGGTCGATCTTCCAAAAGTTGGCCGGCAGAAACGGGGCTCTAATGTCAGGTTGATTTTACTAGAAATAAGATATTTTATGAGAAAACTTGGCTTCCGTCGAATATCGAAGGATTTTCCGGGGAATAAAGCAATAATAATAACATTACCAGAAGTTTGGTGAGCGATAGGAGGAGGATAGCATAGCAAACCGGCTTAATACTTGACAGGAAACACGAGCTGGAACGGTGCAAGGCGCGTGTACCGTCGTATCGTGGTTGCAAATATGCAAATTGTGGAGGGCCGTGTTGCGAAACGTGGAACGCGGAGTCGAGCGATAAGTCTCATAACCAATCAGCCGGATTAGATTAATCCTTCCTTCGATGTCGTTTAAGTAAATTCAGCTGGCGATGAATTGGATCGGTTCGCGCGGATCATCCGCGCGACCAGACAAATCGAATCGCGTGAAATTCGTTTCGCCTGCAACCCGGCCTGCGTTTGTATAATTGAATCGAGGTACGGGCCTAACAATCGAAAGTAAATCCTTCTAATCGATTCCTCGTTGATATACTATAACGATCGAGCTTCTCAGAAGTCAAACTGCTGTAATCTACTTTTCGTAAAAATTTTCTAATTTTATCATCAGCTTTATAATTTATATTTATAGAAGTAAGTGGTTGGTACGATTTGGAGCGTATTAATAGTAAAAATTTTGTAAGAAACTCAGTTTACAATTAGAAGGTTTGATTGAGTTATTGTGAAACCGACTTAGAGGCATAGAGTCGTGTCATAAAAATATGCATATGATAAAATATAATTGTAAAACCATTAATGTTCATTAACCGTGCAGAAGACGCGATATTTCTTCATCTCTCCGTGTCGTATTTTATCCACTCACCAATCTATTATATTTTTCCACGAATAACAAGAATAATAAGATAATAAGAATAAATTTTCAATTATAAAAATCGATTAGGCAAATCTAAAAATTTCTGAGCTTTTAAACTTCCTACTCGGCTGTGAGATACAATTTTAAAATACTGGAAGTTGTTGTATCGTTTAAGATCACGAAGTAATCCAACATATTTCGCGTGTAAAAGAATCGCGGGTAAGTTCCTCATGGGCGAAATTAGGACGATGAAAGGATCTTATTTGTCGGTGCTTCTTTAAAAATTGTTTGCCCTTAGTTGGAGGGAGTTTCAAGTAGTTTACATACACATGGACGTGCACACGTACGCGCACAGAGACGGCTATCCCGAATACGGAGCATTGAGACGACTCTATGCCGACGAAAACGCTCCGAAACTTTAAGCAAAATTGCTTTTTCTTCCTCGAAAGGGTCCCTGGAATACCGAGATTGACTAAAAGTTGTTTACAGTTTATCGCTGGCCAACAAAGATTCCACCTGCTTCCTTCACAAGCTTCTTTCAACGTAGCCGCTTCTTTCTCCGAATGGAAATTTCAAAGCCAACAAAACGGGAACTATCACTATTATGGCGCGATGCAAGTGCGATGTAACGTTGAGACACAAATATTCATTCATCCAAATTAATTCTCTTGTACCAAAATTTTTAATTAAACGTCGAACTGCAACATTAGTACATTTGAAGATGAGAAATACGATAGGTCATATTTCTTGTTTTTTCATAGAAACCAATTTTAGAATTCAATATGCTGTCGATCATCTCTATATCAAAACTCTTCTTTCGTTTGATTTTGTGACAGAATACGAATTTCACAGGATGAAAACTTGACAAGTACATTTTTGCCGAGTCTCTGATGTTAATACCACTCTATGATTAAACAGAAAGGTTTTATAAAGATTATTCTCTTTTTCAGTTATTTTATATTAAAATACCTTTTCTTAACCATCTAGAGATAGAAAAGTCAGAAAATCAACAAAACTGAATTGTCGTATTTTCCCCGCATAGTTCTCATTTGTAAATTGAGAGGAAGTTTCCATTTACGAACAAGGTAAAATTGTTGAATATATCATGAATGTTTTAGTAATCCCCGTAAAGAATATTCAGAGTAGTATTAACGGTTCGAGACTTGGAGTAACATTGTTCCCTTCGCAACATTTCCAGCGTATAGGAGTTCATACAGGAAGGCTTGTATCAAGGGATATACGATGGGATTGTGGCATCTTTGCATGAAGTTACAAAGGCATTTATGTGTTTCACAGCGCACGTCATGGGTCGACTATCAATGCGGCTTTGTGGCGAAAGCGTATTGTATCTAATGACACGGCTTCTCTGAAAAAATCTCTTTCATGTGTCAACATTGGGAAAACATTTTCCATTTCGAGCGTTCTTGTAACGGACGGCGCATAATTATTTTTAATCAGTTTCGACGTTTAATATTTCTCCTCGCGCATCAAACAAAATTGTTTTATATTTCTTTTGCTTTATGATATATATAGTAATATCGAACGAATGAGTAAAATAACAAATTTGGATCGAAACGTTTATCAAGAAGACTCTTTTACATTTTTGTAAAGAGTGATCTGTTTACATTACGCCGCGTGCGACCATTCTTTCGTGCATTTACGATAAACAAGAGCGTTCTTTACATTGCAAAGCCGCGGAATAAAAGTGGATCGTTGTATATAGGAAGTTTTCGTTTGAAACGTGTAACTCTCACCCTTTGGTATACGAACATCCAAGATCGATACGTAGCGAGTATCTTTAATATTTTGCTTTTTATTCGGCGATGCCGCAACGTTTCGTTCCACGAGCTGCAAAATATTTGGAATTTATCCAGAAAAAAGGAATATACGTGTCTTGTTTATAATAGCGTGCAGAGATAGGAGAAGATCGATATGCGGTTGGGCAAGGGAAATAGGTCATGCTTTGGTCAGACAAGGGTGTATAATCCCGGTACATGGTTAGACAAGTGGAATAACCTGCTATATGGTCAGATAAGTGGAATAACTCTGTGCACGGTCAAAATAAGTAGTATGATCCCGGTACATAGCCAAGCAAGTGGTATAAGCGTGGTACATGGTCAGAGGGAAGTAATATGATTCTGGGATACGGTTATGGAAGTAAAATAACCCTGGTGCACAGCCAACCAGAATGATACGGTCTGATATAAAATCGGATAACTAATACAACCCCTTTGCGTGGCTCGCTGTGTAATCAGATAATCGATATATCCGAATATTTCGAATGGACAACCTAAGTGGAATGGCCCGGTGTCTTATCAGACAACTGTACGATGTTCGATCAAAGAGGCCTTACTCGATATTTTGAAAATTGTACCACGTTGAGCTTGATCACGCGAGTATACAATTATGTTAATCCTTTTGTAAGTCTGTGTAAGAATAACACATTATGTACACAGTATGTACAGTATACGCCTTGTACATAAGTATTAACACCCTTGCGTAATATAAAACGTTGTGTCTTATTTATATGAAAATGCCGACGTTCTTGGAGTACTTTTAGTTTTTCCGTCGTACTTCTCATTTCTGACTGATACATGAAATTTCGTAACAGGTAATTCATTTTACACGAATACAAAAAGTAAAGGTCTAATCGATTAATCGCTTATCCAACAATCTGGATCAATGATCACGTATTATACGAGACTAGCAAGCTTCTTACATACCACATATGTTACAAGTAGCTTACCTACAAGTCACCGATACGTTTCTACGAGGTCCGAAGAGACTTAAATTTTTTATCCGAGCAATTTCTTTAAAGCTTCTCCCTGCCTGCCGCGAAGAGTAGGATTCTCACTTAAAAGAATCGTCCCTGCCCTCTCATCACACGAAAGTAATCCAAGAACGAGAATCTCGGTTGAAGAAACTTCCTGGTCAAGCTCGTGAGACTTTTCCTTACAACGTTAACACCGTACTTGATCGTACTCGTCGAAAGTTTACCGCGTTCGTCGACAAAGCTCACTGTGGCTCCAAATGGCGAACGTTCGTCTTGTCGCCGTTGGTCTTTTAAAAGAAAAAGCAACGTCTGAGGTTAGTTGCAAAGCGAGTCGCGTGCTCTAATTTGCGGACAACAAGGCGTCTCTTTGCGGTCGTCGCCGATAGACGCGCTGACGTTCGCATCTTTGTTCGTCCTCCCCTTCTCCCACTGTTCGCCAATACCGTGGCCTGGATTCCGTGGAATGTCTCGATAGCTTTGTAACTCTCCTTGTATAGGGCCTTGGATAAGTCGAGTAGACGAGGAGAGAAACTCATCAGGGCTTGGCCAAGTTTTCCGCGAGTTTTGATAGACTCGTTCCGCTAGAACGAAGACTCCACGGCCGTGCACGAATTATTCAGTCCTTATCGGCTGAAAAATCGGTGTCTTTTAAACGAGACCAGGCCTCAGGTTGTTTCACGAGACAGTGACCGTAATTTACCACGCGTTCCCAGGCTCGGGGACAGCCTGTTTTGTTAGTCCAACGATGTCGCGCTTTTAAGAACCAGATAGGCTCGGAACTTATGGCGAGAACTCATCAGTCGTCCGAGAAAGTTTTGTGGAACTTTTGATAGAACCCGCGAAGTTTTCGCGTGGTAAATCCATTTTCCTTAACGTTTACGAGGAAAGGTAATGTCTGCGTCGTATTGTTTTACTTACCTTGCACGATGAACATTTTTATCTTTTTATTTCCTCCATTCTGTGTTTGCGATATTACGTTAAGAGGAAACTAAATGCAGCAACGATGAAAATGAGAATAAGATTCAGACGAAGCAAACGATATTATTTTATTAACATAATATAACCACTTGGGAGAAGTTCGGTTCTCTACCGAGCTATTCACAAACGGACAAAAGAAAACAAGCGGCAAATGCATTATTCCAGAGTTAAGAAATTATATCAAAGGGAAAAGAAATTATATGAAACCTGATCAGTGGTACTTTATTCTTCTTGGAAACGTCGCTTTGGAACTTTAAGCGGCCGTAGGGCATTCAGGATTCTCGGAATCTTATTAGGCAATCGCAAACAATGTTCAGCGGAAACAAATGAAAATCTTTCCACGACGTTTATCTAAACGAATTGATGCCAATAAGCACCGGAACCGAGTTTACAGAGATCTTCGTATCTCGAATATGCATTTCGTTTCCTCGACGAGTTTTAACCGCATCGTTCTCTTTGATCCATGAGAATTTGAGAACGGATTAGTCACAGAATATTAGCCTATTATCACGGCGAAAATATTGAACAGAGAAGGTGGAGTATCAAGGATATCAATTTAAGCTGATAATAATCCGTAATTACGCTTACTGCGTTTCCTTCACAGACACGGTAACTAATTTAGCGAACGTGATCCGGGTCCTTCACTCCGCTGACGACGTTAAATCCTTATTCCGTTAATTACATCAATAGCTGGAGTTGACCGATAATGGGATACTTGCAGCTTCTCTTCTCGATATAAATCCTTCTGTTCGCTTTCGAATTAATTCGTGATGCTTCTGTTATCGAACTGCCTCCGATTTTTCACTATTTTTGTTTCACAAGATCCTCTTAATACGGTTTTCTTAGTAAAATCTGCGAGAAATTCTTTTTTCCTTCGGAACGATCGATAAAGCAACTCGTTATTTGTATTATCAATATCATCGAGATTTATACGACACATTCGTACTTGTATCTTAACTACCCTACGTTATTGTATTTTTTAGTGACAATCTATCGCACGATATTAAATATCGAAGGATTTACGGTTGTTGATGAACAAGAAAATAACTTTCGATTGGAGTTTCCTCGATTCTTGAATCTATTTGTTGAGACGATCGTCATATTTTTGTGATTGTTCCACAATGGTTTCAGAGAGAATCCCCGACGCTTTTTCTCGTAACCGTGGCTCGTGGCAGAAAGGCGAAGGGATTAACTCTATCGATCGAGCCAGATACGTGTCTTAGATCAATGTTTAGAATTGAAGGTGCAATTCCTTTTACCGCTCCGTCGATTGTTGCCTTTTCACCCACGCGCTCGAAGCGGTGGCGTAGCTCATGGCATTATTGCCTTACCACGAAATCCCAGGGCGTTCTGATGGATCCTGTAACCTGCTAAGACTTATTTGATGGTGGATTTAATCCCATTTGGGATATCGATCAGTAAAGTTAACATTCATCAAGCGCCAGGCACTTGCTTAGTAACGTTGCGATTACCTTATTCAAGCATCGGCCTGATATTTATCTTGTTGATTTTTAGTTGCTGATTTTTTGATTTGTCGTCCCTTTTTACGATTGTTAAATATAAACACTAGAATTAGGCTAGTAACACACTAGAACATTAAAAGATATACTTGTTGCATCTATTGAAAAATTTCTATAAATTCTGCTGTAATTATAATTATGGATTTACAATAAAATAATCCGAGAACAAGCCTGTAAAAAGTAATCAATTTATAATACCATTGTACATTTTGTCTTTATATAGTAAGTTTCCTAAAACTCGTCCCTTATCTCTTAATTGCAAAAGAATTCAGTAGATGGTTAGTATCTTTATTGTTCTTTTTGTGGATTACAGAGGATTCTGTTTCTCTGGCTTATTTTCACCAGCTACCTTATATCTAGGAATTACTGTGTGACATATTCACTTCCGATATAATTCAGTATCAAGTTTCACAAACACACTAACGTTTTCCCAATAATCTTGAAACGAGATATTCATAAACTTGCCAATCCTAGCATTAAGCAGCGATTAAAGAGATTCTTCATACAACGAACAATAGCAAACCGGAGTACCTTTTCGAATTTCTTCAACTATATCGTAAACGACGACAACGACGACGACGACTGTTTAATTATGTGTTGTTATTAATTATGTATTGTTATTACTTACGACGACTCCACTCATTTCTCTTTTCTATATCCTCCATTCTTTCCTTCCATGTGAACGTCATTATTTCCCTGTTTACATGATGGAACGTTGACACGGGCCATTGTTCGCATGCTACGCGCGGAACAAAGAGTTGAATAAACGCGCGGCTGAATAAACAGCTTCTTTCCGTGCTCTTCCAGTTTTCTTTCTTCGTTTTTGTCATTTCTGTCTTCATTTTTTAAGCGGATTTCACGCGTGGCAGTATGGCACGACGAAGGAGTACGTCTTATAATTACGACTGGTAACGTTTCGCGGAGCACGCAAGAACTCGGACGGCCTGACGGTCAAAATTCCAGCCCCGGCCACGATAAGACGGCCGGAAACGTTTCAGTTATTGCATTCCGCTTCCGCGGAACAAATTGTCCCGCGCTAAAACCGACGTAATTAACTGCATCCATCTTGTACACGTTCCACATTTTGCGACGACACGATTGTTCGGCAAATAACGTCGCGCGAACAACCTCGCTGCATGCAAAAACTTGATTGCGTTCGTTCGTTCATTCGTGTCTTTGAGTTGACTCAATTGCCACCGGTACAGAACCGATGGTTAAAATGCGCGGACACACACGCACGGTCGTTGATGTTTGGTTAAAATGCTGCTTTCTCTCTGAATTTCGTTCGGCTGCTGTTTACTCGAGGGAAAGGTTGCAAAGTAGGTGTTCAGTTTGGTTTCCATAATGGGATGCATGGCGTTACGTATGGAAACAGCAGTTGTTGTCGGCAAAATGTTTCCTGACATATTTCGTTAAGGAGGTGGGAATTAAATAATTAAAAATTCTGTACATTCGTTTCAGTAGTAATAAGAAGAATTCCATCTGATACTTGTATTTAGTACTTATATTTTAGGATTGTTGCCATTTGCAAGATATTTACAAGGCAGTCCTTTTGTCTTTGGAAGATGAACCTTTAATAATTGAAAATTGTATCTCAAATTTATTTCAGTAGGAAAAGATTACGTTTAGTAACTGTGTTTAGTAAATATGATGAAATGGGAAAAGAAGTAGACGTAGGAATAAAAGTTAATGAATTGACTTTTAAAAAGTCAATTTACAAGAGAACGCTTTATCCTGGCAAGTGTTATTCGCGATGAAACTAATTTAGTAGAGGTGCTTAAGAGATTGAAAATATCTTGAGTAAAAACACGAGACGGCGAGGGAGAAATATAAATAATAAGCAAAATGGTTTGGATCGCAGATCGTTAGGAAATTTTCCTTCAGATCTTTCCTAAAATTCCAATTAATTTCTTGTCCCCAAAGACGACCGCCGCGAAATAAAAATTTCTTTAGTAGCATTCTTCATAAATAATAATTAGAAATTGGACCTTGTCGATATTGATCTTAAACCTTGGAGTGCTTTAATAGGCTAGCTTTTCATAGAAGAAAGGAATCAAGATGTTCTTCTCGACTGTATGTTACGCTTAAATTGTCAAAAATTCTTGTAATTAAATTTCCTTGAATCTCTGTAAAAAAGAGAGAAAATCAGGTATTATTTCCAAAGAGGGACGAGACAGCCTGAAAAACAAATTAAAAAGATTTGTAGGTAAAAACTGTACTGAAAAAGAATGTATGTATGCGATGGAGAAAGGTGTGTAAAAAATGGGTAAGATTTTAAAAAGGACTGACGACCACTAAAAATAGAGTCGGAAAAGAGAGTTATAAAGAAATGGGTAGAAATGTTGGATATGTAAAAAGTACGAAAAATGTGTTTAGAAGAGAATTCTAAACAATCGAGAAATACTAAGAGAAGTTGACGGTTAGAAAAAAGAAAGAAAAAAGGCGGATAAAGCATAAAAATTAGGGAAAGTTAAAAAATAGCAAAATAGGTTAAAAAGAATTGAAGTAAAATTCAGAAAAATTTAAAAAAAGCTCGTCGAGTGAACAGAAAGCGTAGCACAGAACCAGAATAGAAGTGGAGAAAAGCTAGAAAAAGCTGACAGATAAAAGCGACGAGAGAAAAACAATAAAATAACCAAGGTAGAAATTGGGGAAAGCTAAAAAGAGAACGGACGGGTAAAGGAGGCACGAAAAAAGCATGAAAATTGGAAAAGTTAAAAAAGTTTATCGAACAAAAGGAACAGGAAGTGGTAAGACCTAACAATATAGAATGCTGGAAAAAAATATTGCTAACTGATAATTTCGCCAACTTTCGTATATTTATTTCGTCCAGACGAAGATTCAGCAATTGATCGACAAAATATTCGTGCAAGATCCAGTTGCATCACTCATAAAAGATGGTCTCCGAGCGTGTATTTCTTTCGGTAAAATACTATTAAAAGTTCTGCGGGGAAGCAGGAAATCCAGATCAATTACCTTTCGGGAGAACAATTCAGCTTTAAGGCCGAGAACTTCGACGGCTGGGGGTGAATTTCACCGAAGAAACTTTCGAATGGAACCGAGTTGGATGTTTTATCGCGCGGATTATGATACGTATGGAGCAGCTTCTATCCAATAACTCTAGCTTCGTTAATTGCGCCAAACATCCAACGACTAATTCAATGAAATTCGATCGAACTTTAATCTGAATTAAAACCCCGCACAAAAGTGAATATACCTTCAGCTATCGCATACAAAGTATACTTTCAGTCAAAAGCTGCTTTAAATCAGGCTGACTAAAAGCACCTGTGTTTCTGATACGGTACAAAGGCAACTCGGTGTTTGAAGTCGTAACAATTTTACAAACGATATTTTAAATGGTAACTAAGTAGTAATTTTACAAAAGAAGATTTCATGCGTATTCCCAAAAGAAATCATCTTTAAAAACTCGTCGCGCTTTTGGAAGAGAAAGATAGAGGCAACGTTTTTATGCACGTTTCGCCAGGATCGTCAAAGAGCCACGAAAGCAAGAATCGTCGGACTTTGAGGTACTTTTTCCAAGAATCTACGCCGCATTTATCAAGATACCGACAAAGCGAAGGCAAGCTGGTCGTTAAATGTGACTGAAGAAACTCTTTCAGGACGCTGTCAGATTAACAACGAAAGCTGCAGATTTACAGGGAACAAGATAGAACCGTATTTGTTCGAGTAATTGTCGTGACCAGAAGCGGAGAAGAAGTCACTTTAAATCGTTTAATCCGCTTTATTGCCGTTATTTCGCTTTCTCTTTAATGTTCTGGCTAATTTTTATTGCGATCTAAGAGAGCTCGTGTGTTCATTCTCTGTTCGAATCTCACTGGTGTTTATTAATGAGATTAGGGAAATGGGAACAGCTCGTTTGGACATCTTAAGCGTTACTGTTCTCTCGAAAAACAGACTCCTATGGGGATTCTAATCTCCTTTAATTCCGCCCGACGATTCGAGCGCGGTACACTCGAGACTCGAATGTTCCTTTGAACGCAATCTAAGACGTTTATAACAATAGCATTTAAATGACTAAGTTAGGATTGAATTTTTATTGCGTGACAAGGAACTCTTAGCTATTAAATAATTAATCGCAAAGAAGTTTTCTCGATTTCTTTATAAATGGAAAAGAACGACGTAGAAATACTTAGAAAAATATAATTTTCTTCACCAAAATTATGTTCTTGTATATTTCTGTATCATTCGTTTCTATCATAAAAGTAACGCTAAAACCCTCTTGGTTACCTAACGTTATTGGAAATAATAACAAAATTCATCGTCGTAAGGAATAAAAATTCCTTTATCTTAACAATGGAAGAGAAACTATAAGAAATTATAAACGACTATTATCGTCTCTCATTTCACAGCACATGTCGAACGATACTATAAAACTTTTTAATTTTTCGTCCCCGACAGCTTGCAAAATTCGCTTACTTTTGACTATCTTGCCCAAAGTAGGTACGTGTACCTGTTACTCTGCAACATCCTCGCTTAGGATGGATCATCAATTTACCTCCACAAGATAAAATTCACCTAGCGAAAAGAGGAAACGGGGGAAGAGTGTAGCATCTTGGCTGCTGATTGAACAACGCCAGCTGAGTACGAGTAATCAAGTTCACCGTGAAGATCGGGCACGTTCGACCGGTCTCTTTCGTTTCCGGTCAATTGCTAGGGTTTATTTAGAGCGTCCAATAACGCGGATCTCCTCGGTAGTGACTGGTGGATCGTTTCAATGGATTTACACAATGTTTTGTTGTTTCTAACTCGATGTTCGAGCTTCGACGAGACGAAGAACCGAGGTAACGAAAACAACGTCGCGTATATCGTACGATGGATGTTACAATGTTCGAAGTATTCCCGATAGAAATATGGAACTGGTCGGGGCTTCCGACTGACGGAATTCAACGAATTACAGTTCGGTCCGGTGCGGTTAATATTGCAGGAAATTTACATTTCCGTTGGAAATCAACAGTTCGATAGGAAATCCCGTTGGGTATTTCAAGTCGCTGGTAAAAGCGGGCTATTTTTGTTTCTCACTGGCCGGTTCGTTCGTTCTTCTACGCCTGGGGATATTTCTCGACAACGATGACGCGCAGGACCTTTCCATTCGATCGAACTATGAGGTTTGAGTGGAACCATGGAGAAAGAGAAACCTTTGTGGATTATTTCAAGATTTGAGATCTCCTGCACGATAATTTACCAATTAGTAATATCAGCGATCTGACAAGATGCGAGTTGCAAGTTTCTCATAATTTTACAACTTTACTTCGATTAGGATAATCAGATAATTTGTTGTTTGGAAAATTTACTCCCAAAATTTCATTTGTTTTATCATTGGTTTTGTTGCTACGATGCAAGAGAATTTATAGATACCAAATATTTGCGACTTGTGACTTATCAAGTTTTACTAATAATATTATTAGTACGGCGATTTTAATAAAATACGATAAAACTGCTAAATATACCTAGGAACATTTATCTCGAAAGTTCGAGGGATAAACTTTCTCTTCCTCGTCGAATTGTTCGAGTGAACGGAAAGAAGCTTTTGTTTTTCGGCTGACCACGGCAGAGCAACGTCGATAGAACACTTTCAACTCGTCCGCATCTTCAAACGTTCAATTGCTTTTCACTCTCAGTGCTAATACACAGAGTTTTTCTTGTTTTTGTACGTGTGCTATTGTAAGGACACTTGTTCGGTTAATAATCTCATTGGTATCGTACATAACTTAAGTTATAGTTATTGTTTAGGCTTTGTCATGGTCAATTATCAGACTAATTTATTCGGCGTAACTTAAACACACCAATTCTAGAAGTCAATTTTAAACACAGAGATATAAAGATAGTGTGCGTGAGCGAGTTAAAAAGTGAGATGGAAAGGGAAAGAGAAGAGATAAAAATAGAAAGTGTACGTTGCATAAAGGCAACGTGTCTTCTTGTCTAATAACTCATGCAGTTTCATACGGGAAATATATAAATGTAAGATTGATTAACAAGCGGCGTCAATATGCATATTTGATTTGACAAGGACGAAAGAGGCCTCCATGCAACGCTCGCTTTCTATTCTCATATCGCATCCACTTACACGGCAATATATAATCTTTATATCTCTATGATTTCAAATAGATCGTCGACTGTTTTCTGTTCCATAGCGAAATTACTAACGCATGCCACTGCATATATCCTGAGTGTGTCTGCTTAACAAATTCCATTATACCATTATACGCCTGAAATTCTTACGTTAGATAGATATAGGTCGCGTTCGTGATGGATCGTTTTTAACTTATCATACGGTTGGTAATAATACTCCGGAAGATTCCGTCCAATTTCACGAGTAAATGCAGCGAGTCACCGTGTTCCGAAAAACCGAGCCAGCCAGTGTTTTCGTTTCTTCCTAACAGGGACAGATTCCATTCGAAAAGATAAATGGTGATTCTCTGTGTATAAACGCGCGTCTCTGAACAACTCTTCTCACTATTTTCCTTTCGAATTTTTCCATTCTCGTTTGTGTCGCGGATAATTCGCCATTGAAAAGCCACGTGCTAGCTCTGACCGTGGGAAATCCCGCGAAACTTAAATACTGTTTCCTCACATAGATTTAACAGATTGCGGATCAATGTTGCGTTAATACAACGTTCCGTTTATACTTTCTTTATGATAAATTTAGATTATTAGATCCTATCGAATCTCTTCACACTGCGACTATAGAAAGGAATTTCAAGAATTTGCTCGATATTTCTCCTGTTACCATTTCCCTTTCCACTTAAATTACAGTGTTACGATATACCGTTATTTTTTGTGTTTACTAATGATGTTTACGCAGCTCTAGCGCATTATTTCCTTGCTCGATCCTTAATGACTTAAACAGCGTCGATCTAAATACGTTTCATCTTTTATCGTATTCAAAGCGAACGACCGACTTTTCCTCAAAGGGACGATACTTCTTTCTCTCTTTCGTCCCTCTTCCTCTTCCTTTGACCCCGTTCTTGTTCTACTTTCTCGGTCGACGGTATCGTTAACCGCGGTGTGTACCTATGCTCGCGTCGAAAGTCCCGGCTAGCCAAAGCGATATTGAATTCTAGCGAGTTTCTAAAGGCAAAGAAACGCCCAAAAGGCTGGCCATCCGCTCGCCAAGTCAGCAACTTTGACGTAAGGCGAAACTCTTTCTCTTCGTCCTTTTTTCTGTCTCACTGTATTGCGAGACGAGATGGATAACGGGCGGTTCTCTGTCTCGCACAGACGAATCAATTTATTAGATTTCAGTCGTAGAATTGACGTATTATAATGAAGACAGTTTGCCAGAGATAGAGATCGATTTGTGTACCTTTTTCTTTCCGTATAATCTCGTTTGGCGATACAATCTTCTTACAATTTGTTCCACTCGTTTCTCGTCTGTTTTTCTTCGATCTTCCTTGTTGGTAATCTATTTTCCTTTCTCTTCTTGGTCAGCTCTCCGAGAAAAGCGAGTACGTCGATATAGGTCGGCTTTAGAAGATCAAGAATAGAACCTTTCTGATTGCACTAGAAGCAATGAAATTTTTCTAGAATTACAAGAAAATTCAAAATATTTCGTCCAAGTTACAGCATCGATATGCCGAGCAAAGAATTTCAGGCAGGAGATATCGGGATGGCAATAACGAGCAAAAAGCTCGGTTAAGGATCTTCAGCTATTTTTATCTTTTCTCTTGGTGAGAGTTTCTTTCGTCGCTATCGAACGGAAGTGACAATTCGAAGCGACAAATGACGTCTTGTAGCGAAGTTTTAACTTCCACGGGTAGCTTTGGTTTTATAGAATTCCCAGGCGGCACGTCGCTTCCGCCTTTTTTGTTCTCGACTGGCGTAGGAACTTGGAAGAAATAACTTTAATTCACCGCGGGAACTCGGAAATCTATTAAAGAAAGATCCGATCGTCTTTAAAGAACGTTCGTGCTCGTGCAGTGGCAACGATTTTTTCTTTTTTTCTTTTCTTCTTCTCCTTCTTCTTCGTTCCTCCTTCGCTGACATTTCTTCGGTTCTGTGAGCCTCGACTTTTACGTTTTCTCGCGACGTCGAGCTTTATTGTGGACTCGTCGGTGGAAACAGATCGCGTCGAGTTACCCTGCAACGGAAGCGCCGCCCTCCGTTTCACGTGTAACGCCGAATACACTGCGAGTCTATCAATTTGCAGGACTAATCTTTTCTAAGAGTATGGAAAATCCGTACAAAACCGTGTACCTAAGATTGTCTATAATTTTTTAGTTTATGAAGCAAATTGTATAAAAGAAATTATATTTTGTTTAAATGCCTTCGTAATGAATATAAAAGAAATAACATAAAAATAGGATCTTCAAACCTAGGAGGTTCAAACGTAACATTCGGATGAACAATAAAATATTTTCGAGCGACGTACATCATATTTCCAGTGACGATACACTCAAAAGTAATTTTCGTTATTATTTCTTTTGGATTCGATCGCTCTAGCCTTTTCTATTATTTTATAATAATACTAATGTATTTTGTAATAAATTTCTATTGAAAACTATTTCGATACAACGAAAAGTAACTGACAAGTAGCCGTAGCTGTGTTTTTCTTAATTATTAATACGATATATGGTTTTACATCTCGATAGTCGAGTTTGTACAGGTTTCCTCTGCTTCGATCGACCAGGAGAGATCGCGAGTTTTCGAGTTGCGTGGTTCGATCGTGGTTACATCGACGACGAAATGACTATCAGAATGATATCCGTTGGCCCGTGGAAATTCCCAGTAGAAATCACAGCGTGAACGGTCGTCGGTATTCGGTTCGCGTGACCGATGAAAAATTCGTGAAACGCATTCGTATTTCCTGGACGACCCTTCTCTCCCTCTTCTGTTCGCAAGGAAATAATCCGTACTCGATAGAGAAGGCTCGGCACAGCGTTTTCTTTGATAAAAGAACCTGGGGATCTTTTTGCCAACCTCGATGGAGCCACGCCGCTGGATACAATTTTGATACTTCATGATGAGAGCACGTGTTCGGATTCGTTCATATTTCTCTGAACCTGTGGGTTCCGCTTATCGTTTCTATTCTCGCGAAGCAGAATTTTAAAACGCAAGAGTAAGTGGAGTTCGTATTTGCACAAACTGTTAATTCGTATTTGCCGACAGGTTAATGAGATGAAAAGTTACAGATTGGTCATAGTAGAGTAAGTAGACTAGGAATATTTACGCACATTCATATGATTATAGAACGTAAGTAAAAAATGGGATTTTCATAGAAATTTGTTTTACCTACTGCGTGTTATAACGAGTACATTTTACACTCTTCTACGTTTTCTGAGCTCTTAATACTAGGACCATTAACCTGTAATACGCAATGTTGTAAATAGAATCCTGCACCTACATAAATGATTATAATTGTAGTGATACAACGAAGACAATAGTCATATAGATATGTTTCTACTTGAATAAAAGTCAATTGTAATCAAAGCAGCAGACTTTTAACAATTCTCCGATAATCAGAGATCCGTATAGCGTTAAATTTCCTGTGAACGTATAAACGTTTATCAACGACGCACGACTGTTAACCATATATTATCAAACAGAGGGATAAAGTTCCAAGAGAAACTTGGCGAGGAAAAGCGGCATGTCTAACGTTAATTCCGTGTCGTTCCTTCATTCCGCGTCATTCATTGGTACGTTTAAACGGTTTCCAGTATCTCCCCATTCCTTTGCGTCTTGTCTACCCCATATGCATAAGTAGAAACTATGAAAGTTTAAAGTTTAATAAAAATTCATGCTCCGTGAAGCCGGATCTTACCGAAGCACCTTATGTACTTCCTCTCTCTCGTTTAAAAATTGTCGGCTGCGTTCATAAAAAGCTTCTTTGCCGCTGACGGTTCTTTCCTCCTCTACCTTCTTCCTCTTCGTTTGATACACAGCCTGGTGTATCGGACCGGAATGCGACCCAAGTCTGCACTCCTCCTCTGTCTTCTCCCTTGTCTTCCCTTGTACACTGTGCCCAGCATCTTTGTTCTCGTCGTACAAACGATCGGACCAAAGTCAACCCAAAGAGTCGAAGGAATCGCGACGATTTAAATCTCTCGCGCGTATACACTCGACGCGAACGCGAAAGCCATCGCCTTCTTGTATGTTCTTCCGACGTAGACGCTTGGTTTGCACTGTGTCTAACTACAGTTTCAAGAGACCAAGCGAACACAGACGTGTTCGCTTTCGTCTAGCACCGTTTGAACTTGAACAAACGTCGTATCACAAAGAGACGGCGAGCTATGCGGCACTACACAGAACAGCAAGCTGCCGCACACACAGAAGGAGTCTCGGAGAAGTGTGTTCGAGCAACTTGTATTCCCAAAGGTGCACAAAGGAGACCTCTTTCTCTGGGTTTAAACCCGTGACAAAGGTCAGAAACAACGATCGGAATCTTGTGAAAATTAATTTAGCATCATCGCGTAATTAATTTACAACTACCAACGCTCCGGCCACTATGCGAATATTCGTCTCACGGACGAAACTTTGGCAGCCATTGCGTTTCAGTTATTCTGTTGTTCCATATTTAGTATTTTGAGTGGTAATAATATTTAGTATATCTAGTATTCTAGTTATTAGTGGAAACTTCTACATAAGATTTTAATTTGAAGTTCAAAAGATTCTCTATGTTTGTAGAAATGCCTTTAGTTTTTCATTTTAAGAGAATAGCAATATCCTATACTGTTCGTTGAATTTTGCAATCGAGGTTCGACGGATTCTTTGGTGTGTCACACGATCAAATTATCCAGTTTTCAACTCCGAGAATGTTTCAACTTGTTTGCGTAAAACGTAACACGTATCGCCAGCTGCAAGGTAAATTTTATAGTTCGCGCAGACTCAATGAAAAATTTTGTGGTCCCACGAGAAATCCAGCCCTACCTATCTGCTTGTAGAAAAACCGAAACCTCGTTCGCTACGTATATCATCCAGACAACCGTATCTCCTGCTTTTTACCTTTTTATATTCTTGTCAAACACGAATATTTATACACCCGAAACCCGCCTGTCAACGCCATTATTGGAATTTTCAATTCTTAATTTAATTATCGTCAGTTACTCCCATGACTGGCTGTTCCCGCTCGAAGGAACGTTCGAAGGAAGGAAATTGCACGAACCATGCCTCGTTGACCCTTGCGCTGGTCGAAGGGCGCCTTCCCGAAAAATTCCGGAGCTCAGAACGGAAACACAGCGGTATTGCGGCATCCGGTGTCCGGTATACGTGCAGTGGAAACGGCAAGTTGCTCGTGACGCGGAGGTCCGTTCGGCAAATAGCGGAAGAAAGACGAGGGAGACCGATACGAGCCTTGTAATTTCCTTTGCAGTGAGAAAAGGAGGAATGTACGTTAATTGGCGTTCATCTGGAAACGGTTTACCAACACCAGTGACTAGCAACACTCTCGGTGAGTAAGAGGGTGCACCGAAGAGGTGGGTCAGGTCAGATGGGATGATCGTGCGAAATGGCTGGTAGGGGAGAAGCTAATTATCCCGCGGGAAAAATTCCACGGGACACAGGGAGTAAGGGGAAAACGGTAACGTGCAACGAATGTTCTAACATTTCTCGGCGGGGCAGCATCTCCATAACTCTTGAACGGGATTGTTAATTGGATTTTTTTTTCTCCTCACCACGCCACGGCGTTTCATTATAACACGCCCACTCCCGCGCCTCCTCTTCGTTCTGTCTCGCTCAACCTTCCCTCCGCCAACCCCTCGTTCTTCTTTCTTGGCAATTGTTTTGCCCTATTTGTTCTCTGCTCTCCGACATCTTCCCCATCCTCCAGTCTTCTAGCGTCTACTCATTTTTCATTGGTCCTCCATACAGTCTTCCTGATTCTTTTCTTGACCTATTTGTCCATTGCAGCTGTTTTTCTTTTCCCTCTCTCCCGTACGTTCCACTTGATAGTGGTTTTCCTCGGCCATTTCCTTTTAACAGCCGCTCCTTTTCATACCTTTTTATTCATGCTCACCTCAGCCGGGCGCTTTTATTACCAGTGTGTCCGTAGAACGCGTCGCGGTTTCTCCGGACGTTGTCATTTCCTCTTGTTCGTTCGGTAATGACACGTCGGCGTGTAGAAACGTCAAGTGGAATAGAGCGGTGACGTTCAGCCGGAAACGAGCCGAGCAATAGACATAGGTAACCAAGCTGAGTTTGCAACGACCGTGAAACTCTTAGGGACAACCCTTTCGTTCCCCAATTGTACGAAGAATTCTCTCGGGCTGTGCTACCATAGGCTAGTTGCAGGGACACACGTATCCCTAGACATAAAGTAGGAAGGATGTCTCGAGACAATGTGAGACGCTTGGGAATAACGTCGATTTGTTCCGGGACTGGTTTACGTCTTCCTGTAATGATTTATATCATGTCATGTATGAGGTTTATTATGCTGTAAAGGAAACTCCATTACTTCCTAGCTCTTTTCTTAATATATTGGTTACTGCACCCGTGTTTCTCTTTTTCCATGAACCAATAAACTAGTTTGATAGCTGACGAGGACAAGTAACGAGTCGTTTCGATTGTCCATTTTTTGGACATAATAGCTTGTTTATTTAAGAATTGCACTCTTTTTAAATGTCGTCTCGTCTCTGTTAAAATAAATGATATTTTACATTAATTAATTAATCTTACAAAAATTGGATATTATTCAAACGAGATACACATAAACCCGATAAAGAAGCGCTTCATTGGGAACGAAGGATATACGTAAATACTTTTTGTAGCCACCGTAAATTCTGTATATAAGTAAAATTAATATTGTTCTTGCAAACGTTTAACTTTTCAAACAGCTCTACTTTACGTAACCCGATTAATCAGCGCAAGTTTCTGTACACATCTTACTCTGACTGTTCGTCGTAATGAGTAACTATCCTCGACCAAACCATTGAGTTTAACGTTCCTCCGTTTGTCGATAGCCAATTACGTAATCTCAGTCCTGTATTCGCTAAGTCTTTAACGGTAACAACATCGAAATCGGCACGGCTTCAAAGCGACTTACGCAACTAACGATTCGTAACAGTATCGTGTGCTTGAGCACCCGTAACCAGAGAAACGTGCCAAAGGAACGTAAATTACATCGCATACAGACTGTATATCGGTCTGTTCGTGTTTCTGCACCGACTTCGATTCCTTCGTATCCGGCTGCGACTCAGGAAATGAAAGTCAAAGCAAAAATCGGAGAACGAGTGCTCTGATGGTAGTCAGACGATGTGACGCGTCTCTTGGAAACGAAGATCTCCGGAAACCATATTCGTGTCGACGTGCATCTCTTCCCCGGTTGGAGAAAGAAAATCGAAATCAACGGAGAAGTTCCTCGTTAAAGTCGACGAGACTTCATATCCGTGCCAAAGATCACTAGCCGGACCAGTGATCGATACTTCGAAGCTGTCCGAACCATACTACCTTCTCAATATATTTCTACGTGTTTTAACGGAGGTTTCATGGCACGATCTATTTTCTAGATTTTTTTACACTCTGGCGATTCAGAGTTCAGATTCAATAGTGCAATCATCCTCTATTTTTGCGACGGAGAATGTACGATTATACCGCGGATCCATTTATGAAGAATTTAAATTTGTAAAGAATGTTGTATGTGTGATCCATGAGTATTGGCAACTTTTGTATTATATATTTTTTATTGTGTGGGTAATAGTCATTTATTTCAGGGCATATATTTATTCGTGGTTCTTGTCAAACATAATTTCATTTTCTATTATTTTTCAAAGTTCTTTTTAAAGTACAGCAAAACGAACTTTCTCTTGTCCATTATTATGTGTTTCGTTCAAGTAATCATTTCTTCGTCAGGGTCTGAAGAAATATGGATTTGCGTAAACATTTATCGTCGAATTATAGTTATTTCTAACTGAAAAGTTTCAATTTTATTTGAGACATAATTCCACTGCGAATATCCTTATCTATCGCGTTTGCCTCGCATATTTTTCATTCAAGAAACAAATACATTTATCGCCATTTTGTCGGGTCAAAGAGGTTGAATAAAGGATCAAACCAATTTATAACGGTATAAATAGAATCGTAGATTACATTTCACATCCTCGATATTCGTAGCCATGAGAAATAATAACTTGGAGCATAACCTAACCGCGTTGTCGAATTCGGAGGATCGCGGTTTATAAACACTCACCACGTTCGATCATTTAGAGCGGTTGCCTCTATGCGAACTTCAATGTATGGATATGCAACAAGTATCGAGAATACAAATGTTTAATTTCTAAATAGATACGTGTCCGATTATTTCGTTCTATAAATATTCGTGCTAATGATCGCCAATGATTAATGAAATCACGAGAATAAAGAATCGTGCTTGTGCTCACGAGCGAAAAAGGCAAGTCACGCGTTTCTACTATGATATTTACGACTTTAACGATTTCATTGGCGCAATAAAACGTTATGCGATATCGCGTTTTATTTAAACGCGTCCCGCGGTCTTTTTTTTACCGCCGTTCGTTCGTAAAATTCTGACCGAATCGGCCTACCCGGGTAGCAGATAAATATTATCGTTCCTTTGTTCGGCGTATCGCGAGCATTAATCGGCCGATTTCAATCCTCGTGGACATCATGCGCCTCGATGGAAACGGATGGTCGTTAATATACCCAAACCAGGCCACAAGTAAAATAATATCGTTTTTAGTGGAATTGTTCCGTGCAATATGCACGAGGAAAATGGGAGATTTGAATAGCGAGAGATAATCTTTGTTCGGTTTCGCTGCATCGCCGGTAATTGGTCTGACTAGTAGAATCAGATTGTGTCTGATCAGACATGTATATCGCGTGTACACGTTGTACATAGAACGCTGATTCGAAAGAAAAAAGAGAAGATAGTCGGTTTCGCGAAACTGTCAGCGATAGATCTGGATAAGTAGAATAAGAGCATGTTTGGTTAGTTTAATAGAATCGAATAGTATCAGGTCAAACATATACATTTTGTGTGTACATAGAATATTGGATATTTAAAAAAGAAAATTGATAGTAGGTTTGACTAATTGTCGGCAGTGAATCTAGATAAGTAGAACGACGTAGCGTTTGGTCCGACCAGCAAAGTGAACTCGTATCTGATCACTGGGTCAAACATATATTTTGTGTGTACATGAAATATTAAGGATTTAAAGAAGAAAGAAGGATATATTTTAATCGTTTCCAGTAACTATGGGCAGTAGTTTTGAACAAGTGGAATAGGGCTGTGTTTGGTTAGACTACTAGAACTATCGAGAATTCATCTGATCGATTCTAGTTTTTCTTAGTTTCGAAATTTCAACTGAAGTTCCTGGAAAGCTAATTCTTTTGCAGACGAATTTTACACACTCAGATATATTTCTCGTAAATGATTTGTTTTTGATTATCAAATTATCTAACAAATATCCTTCCAAATGTCTATCATTGCTGGATCATGTGACAACGTATAAATTGACTAAAATTCTTGTTAAGCTGATTCCTAAATTGTCAATAATTTTCATCGTGTATCACTCTGATCTCTTGATCGATTTTAACATCGAAGGACTACATTCCCACCGTCATAATAATAGCACGTGCTTCAAAAAGTCACGTGATTCTCTACGATCCTGTCGAATTTCTGGTGCATAGATCGTTACGACAGCGAGGAACGTTAAAAGCTCGAAGCGCGGCGATGCGCCGGCCAGATAAAACGCGTGCAACTCTCGGAGAATGCCACTACATGGTGCGGCACGCCATTGTCCCACGACAGCTGGCATAGTTTTATCTTAATATGTATCTCTCTTTTTGTGTTGTTGCGTGCGCTTAACGGAGACGCTCGGTTAGTGGACAAAAGCGTCCACCGTCATTCGTTTATTTCTTTCCTGACACTTAGCTGAACGATAGGGTTGTAAGCGCAGAAAACTCGTTGAAACTCGAGACTACGCGTATCTTGAGTTTCACGAACGCCAAGTGAGAAAAATGGCATCGTGGATTTATGGAAACGCAGAATAGCGATATTCTATCGAAGCCAGTATCATCGCTACAGACGTTCTTTATCCGGTATGGTGTCGATTGTTCGTGGATTTTCAAACGTGAAGCACGATTTCGAACGATAGCTGATAGATCTCTTTATTGTCTACCGACAGGAAATTCTGTTTGCCATTCGACAACAATATGTGCTGGCGAATATTCGATCGCGTTCCACGTGCTACAGGTATTCACGCAACATGACGTCCCCGTGAATAAACAGATGCTGCGTATCGACCGTGTTTTAGCCACTCTTGTTTCCCCTTTTCTCTCTTTTTTGCAATTTTTCTAATGGAATGAAAAGAAAATCTCTCTACAGAAACAGTATCGCGGTTTGTCGAATTAATTTCTATTATTTACTTACGAGTATTTCTCTTTCGATCGATTTTTTTTTCATTCCATACGCACAGCGATACTGTCATTAAAAATAGATTTTGTGATCGAGTATGGAGCCCGAATGTTGAACGATAGTGTTGTCTAAATTCTCTCTATAATTTAAAGGACCATTCAGAACGAGAATGGAACGTATCGAATGAGTGAGTGCGAATGATTGGCGACTAGTGTGCTTCGTTCATTAGCGCATATCTAGTTTTGCTGTACGAGTCTTGTGCTTGTTAACGGCGCTGTAGTATTTCCACTTTTTATTCTACGTATTTCCAACAGCTGCGTTTTCAATATAATAGAATCGCGTTTTTATGAACTTTTTTATTTTAGTTACATGAAATTTTAGTTACGGTTTGGTTAAACGAACTGTTGAATGAATCTACTCATCCGAATGTGAAGTCCTATTACATGGACGAAAATAGGTAGTGGGAGGAATCAATGGATCCTCATTACATCAACTACAATTATATAAATTATATGTTTCCCAACAAGTTCGTATAAACTTCGTTCTACTATACTCTGATACATTGTTAGACTTTGAATAATCCTACGAAATTCTGACTGCACCACGAAATTCTAATCCTCAAAAGTGATATCTGTCTCATCAGATATAAATTTAGCCTAACGGCGAACATCAAGGATAAAAAATATAAAGCGAAAGGGTGGAAAGTACTTACCTATCACCGTTAAATTGACTTTGGAGTTTCGTGTCTGGCCGATCTGGAAATCGACGCGACACCTGTAGATGCCAGCGTCCTCTTCCCTTATGTGGTCCACGCCGAGTTCGGCCGGTTTCTTGTCCGGCATGAAATATGCTCGATTCGAAAACACAGTGTCGTCCGACCATCGTTCGGCAATACCAAAATCCCGATCCCTCGCATCGACACTAAATGAACATACGACAATTTAAAAGAAAAACGGTTGAATGAGAAAACAGTAACAGTGACTTATTAATTATTATAAAAAAAAAAAAGAAACAGCTGTTCCCATACGACGACTCATATTGAAGTCTTCAGCAATCAAATCGCTCTACGTTTTTAAAGACTTCATAAGCACATTTTTACCGTACACGCAACTGTATTTCACGTGTATTATACATATCGGTCTACACGCATATCCTTTGAATCAATCCTCAAATTTATAAATCATTTATTAGTGCAAAATTAAGATACTAGATACGACGTTACGTCTTTGTGATAATATAGTAGGAACGTAATCTAACAATGGTAGTGGTCCTCCAACAATGATCCGTTTATTCAAGCGAGACACAAGATACCAGATTTCGCATGAAGAGTTTGCAGAGCACTTAAGACGAGTGTAGAAAACGGCGCCGAAGTTTTATCATAATTATTTTAATTAACGTCACAAGCGGATAGACGTATGCCCGGAGTATCACGCTGAATAAATTAAACTACCATGAGGTAGCGCGAATGAATCAGACAGTTTTAAATGTAAACGTCAGACGTGCGCGTTTTAAGATTCCCATTAGTTTTGGCGTTAGTACGACGAGCTTCTTCGTACAAAAGGTGGACGTATTTGAAAAGCAGCGCACCACTACAGACTGAGTCGCGATAAAAAACGGACTTATGAATATGAACTATAACGCGAGCGCCCCTCATTCGTTTCTAAACACGTATAATGAATTTTCTAGTACTATTCAGAACATAGAATTTAACTGCGATGACGAAGCGGCATCGTATGGATGTATTTATTATCTTTTCGATAGAGGTAGAAAATTTTAATAAAGAAAATTAATGGCTGACAAAATAAGAACTATTGAGAAAAACTGTGGCGCATATAGATATTTCGAGCATAATGTAAATTTTATTTATGAAATGTACTAGTTCTATGCAAGGGAATTGATTAATTCTAACTTGTAACTCGTTAAATATAACAATATCAGTTTAATTGTATAAGAAAGTTCAAAATGCAAACACGTATATATCGTTTTCATGTCGCTTATACGTTATGCTGTTAAACGAGCGAAAGCTTTAACTTTGAAACATAATCAATGAAGTCACATAGGCGAATCATTGAAGGAGAAACTCCGGTTGACCGTCGCGACTCGTTCGACGTGGAATAAATTTTCTGTCGCGACCAGACTGCTGCTTGCCTCGCTCGATATCGGCCACACTAACCTTGCGCCTCGTCGACGACCTGGTTTACCAGGCTGTCGTAGTCAGATAGAGAAACGACCCACGGCTATTTGATCGTGCACATAAAGGACTGTGTACAAATTGATTTGCTTCTTACCTGTAAACGGATGTACCGAGGTCCTCGCGGTACCACAGCACTAAGTGCACCGAATCCCCTTCGTGAGTGGTTGATATGTCGCAGGGAAGGTACGTTGGATCACCGACAAGCGCCACTATGTGCGATATCGGGACTAAAACAGAGAAAAATACGAAACTTTTACTGGCGATGCCGATTTCTCATTAATTTGGATAAATCTATCATAATTCGCCTGAAAGACGAATAACCATTTTTTAGAAAAAAATCAGGCGATGACAGTGCTGGAAAATTTATTCAATATGTTCAATTTAGAGTTTAAATAACGAACAATATAACAAATTCGGGTATGACGTATTAAATAGGTATATTTCGAAAAATGTTGAGTATCTTGAGCGAAGAAACCTATGGCGAGAAACCAATACTAAATCTGAACTAACTTAAGATCTTCTACTATCCTTGTGAGCTAATGGCTCGTGGTTTAATGCTCCTTAACTTTCAAGGCAACGCAAACTAACGCTTCCTTCACAGTATCATCGATGAAATGGTATATGTAACTTTTTTGCAAATGACAACAAGAGACGTTTCTACTTGAAGTTACTAAGAGATGTTGGAGTAAGAAATACATGATTTTTTGTATGTTAATATACGTCAATGAGATAGTATTGTATGAAGCGCGTTGAAAGGCTAAGAACTTTCTGGTGAAAACTTGTCAGTCACGTAATCCGGAATGATGATTTATATTTTGCGAGTCCCTTGGCTCGGATGAAGGAACGAACTTAAGATTTATGGGCCGCCTTCTTTAAAAGCAGCGACTCGCGTAGCGTATCCGCAATGCACACCTGCATGTTTATGTGGCTGAGTGCCGCGGACCACATGCAAAATTCAGAAAACCGATCTAGAAGGCATCGTCCTCGGAGAACGTATTTTCTAGAAAATAATCGCGATTTATGTTTTACTTTGAGAGTTGTAAATGGTAATGTATTTAGTTTAAACCGGTTATTTTAACTATGGAAAAGGAGAGATATCAACTGTCGGGACTTTGACAGAATTTTACGGTTTCCGATTTATTTTATCTTTTTTTTTGTTCTCAGAAAATTCAAACTTGAAAACTGATAGTGCGTATATTTAAATAGCATAAAAATAAGCACGTACAGTTTTAATAGTTTCCAACATGTTTCTATTTGACTACATGTCGTTAACATATATAAATTTTTCCATGTTCTATTCACAGAACTTTTTCTCCATTTGTCACAATTTCTACTCGCTGCCGTAACTTAACTGCATATTCCTTATAGGCAGCTTTTACAGCCTTTGCAAGGCCGGTGCAAAATTATATTTTAGAGAAAGTATTTCTTTCTTGGCGCTTATTACGACCACTCAAAGATTTCAAACGTTCCTTTTCCAACGCTCTATATACGACCATTAATTTCTCGAAAATTCCATCGCGACGTTCGGTTGGGAATTCCGAGAGTTGACTTTTCCGACGAGCCGGGAAAGTCACGCGTCCCTTGAACAGCGCAATACCGCACGGAAACGCGCGTTTTCTGAAAGCTTGTTTCTCGGGTGAAATGCCGCTTCTGTGTTCCACGGTCCACATGAAAACCCTCCTACTTAACCAGTTGTTCTGAAAACAAAAGCGAAAAGAAATGAAGTGGAGTAACAGGAAAGAAATACATGAAATAAAACGAAACGAAGATGCTCTACTCGTCGTTGCCGGCAAAACGGATCTCCAGTTGTCCTCCAGTGACCCAGATGCGAGCGTTCTACGATTAAAGACGAGCGTACGAAATGAGAAATCATCGTTTTACATTGCGCTCGCGGCGGTGAAAGCATTGACCTCGCGATCGACGCATTATCTTCGAAACAAATGGATACTGTACCCTACAGCAACGATGAAACACGCGTAGAAACAAAAGGTAGCTATTGGTTGGTTTCGGACGCGAGTTATTTATCGCGTGAATGGCTTTAATCGCGTGGATGCTGCATCAGCTTGCAGCCAATTTTCTGATTAACTGGGATGAGCCTGTTAAGAATGTTGGAACGAAGTTTGTTTACGCCAGACGCGCGATCTGATGTTTCTTCTGAAGCTATTTGTTAGGCTTTTAGTTATCTATTGACTCGTGCTATTACATTTTTTGTTTCACTATATTATTTGACTGTAACTTGACTGACGAAATATGAGTAGATTTGATGAGAAAATTTAACTGCTTACTCAGTGAATGAGTGAGTGAGTGAGTGAGTGAGTGAGTGAGTGAGTGAGTGAGAGAGAGAGAGATTTTTAGGAAATTCCAAGTATCTTTCCTTTCTTTTGAGAGGCACGAGTGTAATCATCTCGACAAGTCTGACTAGTTAACGTATCTGCTACTGTGTGTATTTCTCATTTTATACGAAAAATATTCAACGTAGAAAAGTAGCTGACTACTATAACGTCTAGTCACCAATGTACTAATATCGTCAATCAATTAATAGTTTATGGATTTAGCAAACACATTCATTACGTTCGATAATCCCCAGTGTTCACACTCAACGATATCACATTACTATGATTCCAGATTCGTAAAAGAGATCCTATCGTATCACTAGAAAGGAAAAAGTGGTATCGTTTTACTCAGAGATTCGCATTCGCTGCCTGAGAGTTCTGGTTAGGTTCCTTCAGCCTCTACATCTGTTTCCGTATCCAGCGAAGCCAGAAAAGAACGTGGTTTTTAGCAAAGCAAGCTTTGGAGAAACGTAATACGCTTATCGCGTTTGCACTGACCACTGAAGATTCGCGATGTAACGTTATCATCCTCTACTTGCAAGCTTTCTTTCCTGCAATTTTTCTTTCTTTTTCTCGAACGTGTGGCCTCCTCTTTTCGCATAATCGGGTCGCCACGGGAGCAACTGGTAATGAGCATAAAGCGCGCGCATGGAACATGCCAGGTGAACACGCGAGGCGCGCGAATGTTTGCAGAACGACGACGGGCGTGTTCAAGCGGCTGAATGAAGTGGCGGAGAGCAACACCTAAGCAGGCTAAGATACCGGGATTAAGTGGTATAGGCTGGTACTTAGTCGACAGATTCGATCGTGACCTCGTAACTTTCGTATCAAGTGGCGCGACTCGGTAATTAGTCGGCCGGCGCGATGTCTTAATGCGTATAATATCGAGAATTAAGCAGCGCAGGACGTGTAATTAACAGGTGCGCGCAGAAGTTCGTAGTATAGATTAAGTAGTACGTGTCAATAATTAGCGGCACGATAACTACACGCCTCACTGCCGAGATTAAGTAGAATAGATCCGTATCTGTCGACCCGGTGCGTGGATTATCATGCTTCAGTGACGAAGCTGTGTGAGTAGCGACACGGTTTGTTAAGGCTCACGATGGTGTGGGATTAAGCACAGCTCTGTGTGTTGATTTCCTTGGCGGGACGTCTCGCGGAAGAACAGAACGAGCTTCTGTCAGACAGCGATGATTTAATTCCTGGTTGGAATTGTTAAGTTGAAACCAATGTACAGAGATTTGGATTACGTTGATTATCTCACGAAGTATGAACGCGTTAACGCAATAATTAATCTGTAATTTTTTAAGTCAATTTATAACATTAGATTTTCTCTACAGCGTTATGGCTAGAATAACGAATTCAAATTTTATGCACCACTCCGTTGTTTGTTCCTTAATCGAGCACTTCAATTTGTCTGTTCTAATTTTCTTCGTTGCAATTTGTAAATTGAATTTTATCAGTGTTAACTAAGAATTCAAATTTCTATCTTACACGAATATCCTATTTCAAACGTAACTCGGAAGATCCTGATCTCCAACGACTGAACAACACCGTGGAATAAATTATTTCGGGGCAGAAAATTGCGAATTCTGATTCCCCGTAATCTCCGCTACTATCTCCACGAGATCCAATCAAGTAATCGAACATTCATGAATTTCGCCCTGCCAGGTATAAAGAGGATCCCCCCATGGAAAATTAGGCCGCGTAATTCCATCGTATATTCTATTCTTCGAATCTGTGGTGGAAGAGGAAGTTCGAAACATTCGCCGTGGAAATTGACGAGAAGTTTCGTTCTTCGATCCAACCCCGTCGATTTTCAGACGATACCACCTCCTTACTTTCTCTTCATGCTCCCTTTTCTAAAGCTTGTTCACCGCCTAGATGCGTCACATTCGAGAATATCGGGATAGAGGTTGCGGCTCGGACGCGTTATCCGACCGACGTCTATCATCCTCGCTATATTTGTCGGATTTCAAAGAAGCAAAATGAATAGAAATACACAGGGGTTGAGGAAGAAAGGGGACACAGGTCGCGAATCCTCGATTCGAATTCGTTCTTTCTGTCAGCCGGTGAAATATGATTACACTCGAGCGTTGCTTTATTGATATTCGAGCATGTTCCATGGGATGCCGGCGTGACATTCGACACGAGCCGGTCGGTCTCGCCTTCTGCCTCGTGCAAAATGGTTGGATCGATGTAACGCGTTTCGCGTTCCGTGACCTCTTTTTTCCCTCGCGCCACTACTGTCCGCTCTGCGGGCTTCATTTCAGATGCGAGGCAAATGTAGTGGCGTAACGTAGCGTCTGATGGGAACATTTGTCACGTGGAGGAAGGATATCCGATCAGGTGAACCAATATGATACCCGGCGGTAGCGAGAGGGATGGAATTTCGCGGACGAAATATAGTTGCCGTTTATTGTTATCGTTTGACTCTTTCAAGGAATTGTTCCCTTTAAAGACACTTTAATTAGATTTTTAATTAATTTTCACTCCTCTGGAAGCAACGTATAATTGCTTCTTTGCAATTTTCTAAGGTAGACGTCAAGTATTTCACGCTACTCTCGATGCAAATGTTTAATTAAAGGAAAGAGGCGGATAGGTGTTGGGTCACAAATGGACCAAGAAACGCTGGCAGATGATGTAATCTACACGTAATTACGAAAACATTTAACATATAGCTCGAAGATCTTATGGCCTCACGGGGATGGAAAAAAGCGAGGGGCATGAAGAGATAACCGGCAGTGTTTTAAAAAATAAGTTACAAAATAATTGCATACGTAGCCTGTAAAAGACTCGGCGCAGTTACGAAATTACGTGCTTCAATTAATTTAAAGTGGACCTTCGTGCTCTGGGCTGAACGCCGTCCGCGTCCTCTGTTTCATCAACACCGTTTACGCTTCTCCTTTTTTAATTAACCGTGAGACACGAACGACCGGTTTAATTCCTTTTAGCTCCTCCTTTTTAATGAATTATAATTACCCCCGGAAGGATGCGATTTAATCGAGCGACACTGCAAATAGATCGACTCAGCTTCCAAGTCCTAACTTGTTGAAAGTGTCTGCTCGTGCAGAAACTTCCGAGAATGCTTTGTCTTTTGGTTCCTGTTCAATTTTAGAGTTTACGTTTTCCAGTTATTGTTGGCCTCTGAACCTTTTCGATCTTTTCATTTACCATTGGGCGGTTTAATTATTTTTGAATTATTACAAAGTAGTCTTAATTAAAACTTGACAGATATAATAAGGAGACGAACGTAACAAAATAAGAAACAAAATGGAATATAGAAAACACGGAAAAGTATATTAAGAGACGGAAAATAAGACAAGATATTCTGTTTTGGATATTCTATTATCTGGAAGTAATTTCAATCGGAAACAGAAATTCACTCGCTTTTCGAGATATTTAGTAGCGACCTCTAATGGACGCAATTATTAATATTCCTGTGGTGCTGAACCGCAACTACGAAGTCCTCTCTGCGAAATAATCTCATCGAATCATTCAGGGAATTGAAAGGTATTTGGTAATTTGATATAATATCCAGAACGAAACCGACTGTATTAATATAAAAATTAAATAAAATTCGTTTATTATTTTATGAATAATTCAGAAATGACCATTAGCTAATGGAATAAGCATGCTTCTGTTTCATTTTCATAACCCATGCTGCGGCATGCGTCTCGAGGATTAGGATTGCGCCTGAGGAATGCCGCAGTTAAGAGACCTCTATAACAATAAAACAGGTCAGTAGAACCTCTTACCATAAACTGCCCGCCGTTCCACTTTGCTTGAGAAATTCGCGATCGCGTTTCTTCGTAGAACTGCATGGTTATTTTTTCGAGGCTTTTGAGGATCCTCGTGACGCACGTGATCATCTGAACGATCAGTCAGTTTCATTCATCTCAGTTCTACCAGAAACTGATCATTCAAAACCGAATTTGACCCAGAGCAGGACAATTTTACGACGAACTAAATCCTTGACACGTTAGATTGTCCAATAAATTCGTATAGTGATGAGTTTTAACACATCACCCGTAACATTTGTCTAACAAAACTTATTTACAGTGAAAGTATTTCATCCTGTCGTAGTTGCGTAAATTGACTCGATCGTTTGCAGTAAATAAATTTTGATCTTGAAGATCGGCACTTTCTGGCCATCCTGGATGAAAATAAAATTCGTGACCTGTACAAAGAAATTTTATCGAAATTGATAATGAATATTTCAATATCGGTCCATTGATATCTCAAGAAAAAAGCACGGATATTAAAGCAGAAAACTTCGGAACAGCAGTGCGATAAACTGCACGAACTCATTGAATGACCTAATAAATCCAGAAAAATTCAACTCAAAACTGCCCGAACAACTTTCGCGTTCAAGCATCTTGAAACACAGCATCGAAGTATTCCTATTCGGCGGAAAGCACTGCTCCATCAACCTTGAAACAGCTGCGGTAAAAGGGCACGAAGTTCGAGAAGATCTCTTTCCATCGAACGATATACCACATAGTGTCGTTTTTTGCGCGGAAGCCATGATTTTTTTTATCAGACAGTTGTCTGAACGTACAGTGGCACGCGACAGTATTCGAATATCTGTAAACGTTTCTATCTCTTTTCATTATATCTCTAATGCGTACGATACGATACGTACAGTACGATTATTTGATAAAGTAAAACTATCATCTACCTACTCATCATCTCGCTGTTCGTGTTACATTTCTAAAAATATGAATTTCCATAAATATACTTGATCGAATTACGACAATCTTTGAAACTTTGAAATATTTCATATAACACGTACGAGACAGAATACAAATACAGAATAGAAATACACTCCTCGTCAAAGAGATAGCCCAGGTGAGTTATCTTTAATTTCTCAATGACGAATGTAAAGTTTTTCGTCTGTAACGTATAATATCAAAAAAATTATGAGCTCAGGATATGTGGCTTGCTGGAAATAAGTCACAATATCGTAGATGTTTGTATACAACAAAGAAAAACTATTCCAAACTAAGGTCGGAATGATAACACACTCTGTTAATATGTTTAGAAATTGCCCAGTAGTTCATGATCTATCAACGAGTAAAGATTACAGTACAGTATTATATAAATTATAAATTTGTAAGTATGTAGGATGCGGAAAAAAATTAAACGAGTCCGAAAAAAAGCAAATTCTTGAACTAAAACAGCGACAGTTATCAATAGCAAAAATATCGAAAGTAATAAGATGAAGTCGTAAAGTAATACACAATTTCTTAAAAAATGTTGAAGATTATGACAAAACGAAAAGTACTGGTCGGCCGTCATCGTTATCCGATCGTAATAAGCGAGCAATTTTGCGTGTACCTTCCAACTCACAGTTAACAACGAAGCAAGTAATGGAAAAATCTAGTGTTAGTGCCAGTGTTTCAAGTGTTCGTCGAGTTCCACTATCCTGCAAAGATATTAAGAGGTTAAAACTGAAAAAGAAACCTTTGTTAACAACGAAACACAAAGTAGAACGTTTACGCTTTGCAAAAGAAAGAATGCATCGGAAAAAGAAACGGAAATGGGAAAGGATACTATTTTCAGACGAAAAAGATTCAATTTGGATGGTCCTGATGGGTTCCAATATTATTTTCATGACATAAGAAAAGAGACAATGTCGGCAATTCGACGACAAATGGGAGGAGGCAACGTGATGGTTTGGGCCGGCATCAGCTATTTCGGCAAGACAAGTATCAAGTTCACCAATGGAAGAATGAATAGTGTCCGATACATAAATTTAATCAAGGAACAAATAAATAATCATGCAGAACTGGACCTGATTAAAACTTTCAACAAGATAATGCATCTGCATACACATCAAGATTGGTACAATCATATTTTAATGAAAATAATATATCTATTTTGCCTGCACGCTCCTCGGACCTTAATATTATTGAAAATTGCTGGGCAGAAATTGTTCACGACGTATACACGAATGGAAAGCAGTATCAATACGTACAAGAATTAAAAAATGCAATTGTACGCGAATGGAATACGTTAAGTTAAAATTACATCCAGAAACTATATAAATCGATACCAAATCGTACAATAGAAGTAATAGAAAATAAAGGGGGATGTACCCATTATTAAATAAGTATATATGTTTGATAAGTAATTATTGTCAGTTACAATTTATGTTGATTATTATTTTCAACGAACCGCATATCCTGAGCTCATAATGTTTTGATATTATACGTTACAGACTATTATACGTTACAGAGAAAAACTTTACACGCGTCATTGAGAAATTAAAGATAGCTCACTTGGGCTATCTCTTTAGCGAGGAGTGTACTTTCACGAGTCACTGTAATAATAATTATCTAAGTGTTTCGAGTCCTCACGTCCTCGAAGCTCGTTCATCTGACTGTGCGCATGGACGCACGAAAAGCTGGCCTGACATTTCACGGCGTATCAACGAGCTGCGTACACTATGGCCGCCACGGCGTCATGCTGTTTGTCATATCGCGGGAAACGTGTACATAAACGGCTGTCGCGATGGCAGCCAGAAGCGCACCGCCGGCTGTTCGAATCGATAACATCAGCCGAGAGAGAAACGCCTCCGCTTAGGCTCTAGCTCCGATTTTATCGTATCAGACGCTAGTTGGACCCTTGATTAACGCACCGCGTCGAAATCACCGTGTTTGACTATCACCAGACATGATTGCGGCTGCGGATGAAGGATAGGTGTTGGATCGTGAATCGTGAAGGTGGTCGTCGTGTTGGATGAAAATTTCGGAGAAATTATGGGGTTTCCTTATCTGGTTGGTTGATTCACGATTCGAGGGCTTCAAAGTTTGTTCTCGGTTTTGTCGACGTGTAAATGACTGATAGACGTTAGAATTGATTCTTCCAATTTGTAGAAACAGCGTAATGTTATGGATTTGTAGTTATAATTGCATGTATAATTCTGAGGGGAAATTGTTGGACAGGTTGTACAACTGTTGCACTCGAGTTTATGGTTATTTGAACTTTTTGATATTGAAATCAATACGTTTCGTGAGACTTCGAGGCTCATATTTGTCACTGAATGTATTCTCAATCTCTGCTTGAGATGGAGTCAAATACGCGAGTTTCTAGATGTGTGGCGTTTCGAGGGATGCAAATGAAACGTCGGAACGGTTATGCAATACGATCACGTCATTGTTCCGTCGATGAATTTTCGAAAGTGGATTTGTGTGTTTCAAGGGAAATTTCCGGCATGTTATTTTGCCTATAAACTTCGAAACCAACTAGTCGGACAAAAATCATAGAAACGCATTAGCACTCGATTATAACGGTGTGAGTATGATGGGAATATAACTATTGTATTGTATTAGTATAATTAATCGAACAGATGCATTTCACGACAAGTCGTGCGAATATAGAACAAATCGGAAATTTTAGTAACGATTACTAACGATTGTCATTTTCGTTGTAAGTTGATTTTCGAATTCGTAGTAATCAGATTATTATAAATTTCTTTATAAAAAATACAAATTACGATTGTTACGAACGCGTTATAGAATTGCCACCAGCATTATACTTGTCGATTCTATTCTTTCGACGCCCTCTCGATTCCTGGAAACGTTTAATTTGCTCGTAAAATGGAGGGCTTCCATAAATTTTTTTGATCCCCCTGTTTGTTCAACTGTATCGCGGTGCAGCCATAAAACAAGTCCTTTCGGTTGTTTCGATAAATTTCATGCGCCTCTGTTATTCTATTATGATATATTCTATCAGCATTACTGATCCTTTGAAAGCGCAAAATTTGACGTGTTTCATGTGGAATCAATATTAGTAATTTCGTTCCATATAAATAAGATCAAATTGTATATTTAATTTATATAATAGACCAAGAATTATTCAATTGCTCATTTAACGACAATATTAAACGTTAAAATATAAAATCAGTTAGTAAGAGAATTCACGTATATTTCAAGCTTACAACAGTCTATTGTAATTGGACAATTTTCATTAAATTAATATGATAATTATGATATATAATTTACCCTCTAGACCCAAATGGTAAAAAGATACGAAATTAAAATTTATTTCATTTTATTATGCGTTCGCCGTTATTTTGTACAGTTGCCCGCTATCTTGATGCTAGCTTTTGAAAATAATTTCAAGCGATCTTTACAACATTCCCGCGTATTTTTAACAAGCATACAAAAAATATGCAGAAACTTATGTGTATGATATAAAGGTACAAGCGTTTTGCCATATAATCTCGAGCTTTTACATCTCCGATAACAAAAGCTTGGTGAAAGAGTTAACGAACCATCGCCACCGATAGGGGAAATAAGCAAACGACAGTTCGTTTGAAGCGGACACAAGAGAGTAGGTGTACACATCGCGAAGTTCGTTCTACAAATGTAAATTGACTCGCCAATTTGCACAGTATACTAATTCCTACACGTCGTTCCGCTGCGACTTCTTTTAGAGAAATTCTCTAGAGTGCGTCTACTCGAACATTGAAACCATCTGCAGTAATTTTCACTTATTATATGCACAGAGTACTCATATATCTTTCAAAGAAAGAAGAAAAAAGAAAGGAAAAGACTACATATTCAAAACGTTGATTTATTCAAAAGATTAATAACGAGGTTTAGGGAAGATTAAAAAATATGTGTATTACCTTGCAATATACAGGGTGGTTGGTAAAACTGGTGATACAAGCGGAAAGGGGGTGATTCTATGCGAAAAGAGAAGTTTCTATGCGAAAAGAGAAGTAGAGAAAATCGATTTTGAATTTTCGCTCGGTACGCATGCGATACGTTATAACGGATCTCACTGTAGATTGTTGTCTCGATGAAAAAATTAAAAAAAAAATAAAAAAAATTTTTAATCTATATTTTCGACTTCTTTTTTCGCGTAGAATCACCCCCTTTCCGCTTGTACCACCAGTTACCAACCACCCTGTATATTCGTCTAGTTTCCACCGTTGACTAAATATTAGGGGATTACGCAAAAACAAACTTATGTTACAATCTAATATTTCTACGTATTATAAAGCACTAAAAGTCTTCCTATTTATTGAAACAAGACCGAGACTCGGGCATAAAAATTCGAAGACTGTGTGACGGATCGGTACCGACAGGTCGAGGCATCAACGCGGCGCAACAACTCCCGGGCGATCCGCGGGTACCAACCGCCAACACCAGAGGGCTACGACGACAACGAGTCTGTCTATCTCGCTAACGGTCGAATATACGAGCGAATGATACAAATACCGCACCTAGCGAGACTCCCTCTACGTCTAAGGCAGGGACTACTGGGCATAGCCTTACTGACGAGTTCACCGGTAGTCCCGGGACGAAACGCAAAACTCTCTTTTCATCTGGCAGCGTCAATCATCATCCGCGACAACTGCATCAGAATCAAACGATGCATTTCACGTCCAACTAAAAGTATCGTCTATCAAACGACATTTTCCTTCTGAAAAAGTTCATAAGAAATAATGAACGGCAAAATATATCGACTGTTTCTAACTCTATCAACTAATTTCCAAAACATAAAAAATGGATATTCACTGTAGTATGAACCAACCATCCTATGTTACGAATAGAACCGAGTATTTCTAGCGAAATTCGTGCGCTAATTCCGATCAAACGCAAAGCCGCAACATGTTAATCGAGCAAAATACTGTTATTTGTTTCGCGTGTGCTATTTATTATGGATTAACGAGAAAATTCGGCAACGATAATTTATGTGAAAGTAGTTCGCGGCCGAGATAGGATCGCTTAATTAAATCGTTTACGACTGGAAATCTGCTCTCCCCTGAAACTGATACAACGAAACATCGTGTGTATTGATATTATTAAATATTCATTACATAATAATGGCAGACATGTTGCAATGGTATTACGCGAACGACGCACGCGATATTCAGCCAACGAAACGCGATATCGAGCTTTTCTGCGTTTTTCGGCGAGTTGTAATTTAATAATATCAGCGGCGGTTTTCGAGTAAGAACTGCGGCTATATTGGCATCGCGTATTCTGGCTAACCGTGCACATTAGCGAGAGTGTCGAGAATATCGATTGGATTTACTTGGCTAATGAAACCAGGAAAATTCATAAGTTCAAATTTCGAACGTTGCCGCGCACCTACAACGTTGTTATCAAAAGCAATCTCGTTTCAACGACGATTTATTTTCCCTTTAACTATAACCAACCGGCTTCTCCGTGTGCCGATAATAAAATATTGAAATTCAACCCGGGATACAGAGAAACAATGGATATGTCATAAATTTTCGTTCGTCGTTTCGTTACCATTCAACGTTGAAATGTTTTATTCCTACGTATATGTGTATATAGACGTGCACGCGGACGTGTATGTGTTTGTACAATCATGGTAACTATTCAGAATAGGACAAGAAGTTTCCCGGAGCTTCCCAGGGCTTTTGCACTCCTGGCTGTTGCTAACCAGATTTTGCTTCTACTCGAGGCGTTAATGTATCTACGAAGTGAGATCCGAGCACGTTCGCGTGTACAGTGTAGCGTTTATGGCTCTTCTGCTTGTCAAGGATATACGAGTTTTTTTGGGAAATCGATGTGATTCAACTTGATCTCAGTAGCCAGAAGAAAGGGATCATCCATTAAGGAAATACAAAAGGACGAATTACTTAACTCATTAAGATAGTGAAATAAAATTGCATGAATTCAACATTATTGTGTTCTCGAGGTAAAGAAACATGTATCAGCGTCATTTATATCATATCATATCAGATGCATTTACAGAAGTCCACTATATACGTCAGAGATGCAATCGAGGTCTCTGCGATTTAGAACAGCGTGCCATAAATATTTATAAATATTTTTATTATTTTATTATATTAATAAATAATTATAAGTAGATTTTCAGAACGATTGGACATTTTATTAACGTAATCATGATATCTGTGGCGACAAGGACTATGGAACTTTCTAACGGCTCCGCGATACAAAACGCGACACGACGTACTCAATCTGTCATCGATATCCTCACGCTCCTTCAGCCGAATTTCTCTAAAGGGCATGCAGGCGCCAGCCACGAGGGCACTTATAACGAACGCACGCCAGTGGGGATATCGATGGGCAACGGAAAAAGAATCAGTTCGGTCGAAAAAATAAGCACATTCGACCACGAGCCGCGCGACGAGAAAGACGAAAGAAACGGGCACGTTTTTATCGAGAAATCAACCGAACGACGCTATTGTTTATCGACGTTAAGAATCAGCCGATGTTAATTGCAAATTGTCAGTTGTTGTTATTTGTTTAATAAACGTTATTGGTTAAATATCACCTAGTGTACTTCAGTACCTATTACACCATTTCACCTCATATCTCTGTCCCATTGCAAAGAAATTCAGTCTTTTATATAACACCTACACAGAGTGTTTATTCGGAGTTAATTCCACCGATATCACACCTTCAACTCACAAACATGGCATATATTCACTTGCAACTTTGTCTTCGATTTCATCTACACAACGAACTTTTCCAATTTAACAGAGAATTGCTTGTTGCTTAGCCATTATCTCTTCTCTTGAATTAAGCCCGAGAGAATCGACCAAGAAAATTTGTCAATCCTCAAGGACGCGTTCCAAATGGACTGAATATCGTCGTTGCGACGACAGGAAGTCGCTAGGAAAAGTCATAAAATTATCGTGGTTCATCGGAAAAAGGGAGCGTATGATCCGGGCTTATCGCGAGGGTTGGAGCGTTCGCGTGGCACGAATAAAAAGGGGAATAAGCCTGTATGTATCGGACGCTGGCTGTCCGGAGAACGCGAAATCTGATCCGCTTCGAATGATATTTGCTCTTCCGAGCAGTCTTGGTCGACATGAGCGTGGATACGAGCAATCGGATTTAAAGTGATAGGAAAGCTGGCCTCGGCCCATGGAAATGCGCAGTTATTGCTCATATCCGAATAAACCGAATTTGCTGGCTTGCGTGTCGTCCAAGATCCGCTACCGGTTCAACTCATGATATTCCATTCTGGTTCTTCATGTATTTTATTTAGACAAGTGATAAACGCGTGTTTCCTCTATGAATAATTTTAGGAAATATTTATACGTAGAACTGTACAGAAGCTATTTTTCAGAAATCCTCCAATGGATAGTTCTGGATTGAACGTTACAAAATATACATATGTGGAATGATTTAAGTAGTGAAAACTCGAATGCCGAGAAATATTCAGAGACCGAAGGCAGAAAGGAGAATAATGGATAATACGTATGAGAAGAGATTACCGAAGAATTATTCAACGAGGAAAGAAGGTTCCATAAAACATTACTTATGTGAAATTAATTGAAAACATTCTGGAAGGAAAGACAGAATTAAAATAACACCACAAATATAGTTTTCATTTTAGAAGTTAATTAAATGGTCCCAGCATTTTTGCACACCACTGCATAGGCTTCTTTTATCAAATAATTTAGACCCGATGATGAATGAATTACTGTTAGCTTCATTGAATTCTTGACGAGCAACGGATTGAAAAGCAAATTAGAAATTAAATTAACTTCGCTGGTGTTATATTCCCTGGATCTCTGGCAGAACACAAGAAGGCGTTGATTAATTTTCAACTCGACGAAGATAATGAAAATTATCTACGAGGTGTAAAATATTTCTAACGCTGCTTATTAATATTCGCAAGGAATTTCAACGCTCCAGTTGCATCTTTTGAATACGCTGCAAGCAGCTATAGACTTCGTCCATCGCTTACGAACTGACTAAGAGTCGAAACTTCGACGTATTTTCGAACTGTTCTCGGATCGAGTCGTATCAAAGTGGAATCGCGAAGTCGAACTGATGGCGGCTTTGTTACATTTGACGTGTTGTTGACCGCTTAATTAGAGCATTAATCGAACTGTCGAATATAATCACAACGCGGAACAGCCGGTTATTATTTCGGAAATTGCGCGTCCGGAAGTTTTAATTGGTTAATTACGATAACCGTGGGACGACTGATACCGTTTCGGAATCGAATCGTCCTCTGTCGTATGTATCGATCGGCATTCTCCTGCACGCTTTTGCGATGGCTTAACCGACCATAGCTATAGAAACTATAGACGGTAGAGCCGTTACAGAGCAGAGAGCATGGTTCATTTTTCTTGAACGAAACTAATTTTGCGGGACGCCCGTGCTCAAACTTCCGGCTCATCCCTTCGCAAGACAATTTTTCTCACTATATACCACACGCCACTTCCGTTCTTCGTTTCTTCTTCGCATTATCTCCGACGTTCCGAAGAAATCTCGTGGAAAGGACGTTAAGTGTTAGTTATTAACCGAACGTTATCGTGTAGGTTGTTTGCAGACCTCTTGGGGTTGTTGTATGAGAAATTTGGCGGAGTCAAGCGAAAATTTAGGTATCGTAGAAGCAGTGGGACTATTTGCTTTTAACAATTAGGAATAAAAAAGAAAAAAAAGAACAAAAAAAAAAAAAAAAAAAGCTAGAAGAGCAAAGAGACAGAAAATGTAACTACGTGAACAAGAGGAGATCATTGGAAAAAGTGCGTTCAGAAGTTAGTTTTTTGAAAGAATTAAGAATAAAAGCTCTTTAAGTGGGAGTGATTATATAGTTAAATTATTATTGTGTTAATTATCGTTTTATTATCCGGCATATTACAAATCAAAATCTGTCAGCAACGCAACGTTTTTGCAACATCATATCGTATAATGAAACGCAACGTTGATATTATAACGAAGTAATACCAATTTGATTTAATCCTATGTTTCGTTTAATCCCATGGTACTGAATATTTGCGAGGGAATTTTTAAAGACAACGCTCGGATGGAATGCAATTTGTGCTCTGTTTCCACGGTATATGAAACGTCGCGATTTCTTAAATTGATATTTCATAGACAACAGGGATATACGGTATTTATTTTTCGTCTATTGCATTCCGGATTTATCTGCTACGACACCGATGTGCATTTTTAAAGCGTCTCCTACGTATATTACGTCTGCCGCCTGTCTGATAGCTGAACTCATATAAAACGTCCGCAATATTTTATACGAATTCTCGGCGGCTCTTATTCGATATCGTGAAACACACGGCAGGGATATTCTGGCTTACCAGGCAGCGGCTGGCAACAACATTTCGGAATGTTCATTCCATCGAGTCGGCGTCGCGTTCGTTTTAATCATGTTTGTTTCCCTGGCGAAAACCGCTCAAGATCGTGATGCGACTATAATTCATTCGTAAATTCAAAATACACTCTACTAACGATATATTTTGACGTAGTGGCGTTAACAAAACCGTGTCAAACTAAATTTCCACAGCAGAATTAAAGTTCCATCGTCCGATTTTTACACCTTTCAGAGCTTTTAGATTTCAAATTGAAGAAGTTGTAACTCCATTAGATCTCTAATCATCCTCGACTCCATTTGTTCTGTTCGCACCTCGGAACGTTCTCTTCGATAGATTCTTTATTCTACACCTTGAGCGTTCCTCCGTTCTTGATCTAATAGATCCTCAACCATTTGCTTAAATTGCTCAAGTAGAATTATCCCTGCATGACTATTCGGAGAAGTATAAAATACAGAGTTCCGTAAATCACGTTTTGCGTCCATTTTCCAGCAGCTTCGAGGAACCTTGAGATGTCCCGAAATTTATATTGCCTTGTTAATTAACATATTTCCACGATGGACAATATTATTTAGAACGTAGAAATTTTAAGAAGTAAAACGATACGTTTCATCAAATAAACGAGGTGCTCCTTCTTCAAAGGAAGACTCGTCGCAAGAACAACGCGAGATGAATACGAAAGTCTCTATCCCTCGCTCTTATTAATCGATTTTGACCGGATGTTTCCGGCCATTCAGCGGGTAGAAGATAAATATTTTTCCTTCGTAAGACACCCCGAGCCGTTTGAAACGAAGGCAGATATAGAGAGAAAGAGAGGGGGCGGATCTGGTGTTCTCAGGTGCTCTCTGCAGGCTCCTTTGTGCAGAGATGTCCCTTTGTTCTCGCATTCGTACGATGCAACGAAGTTCAAAAGGGGGATTCTCTCAATTCGCTGTGCAATTCATTGTGCCCGGAATAATCCCGTTGCGAAGACGCTCCGATTCACTCGCCGCCGCTTCTCCTGGCTTCCCGTTGATACGGAATTTATATTTCATGCGCCGTTGTCCGCGGTTTCGATGTTTCATCGGCTTCCATTAATCCTCGAATTCAGCTGGCCGCGATTGTTTCGAGCGTACGGCCACGCGACATGCTTTATGATTCTGTTTTTGGACCACGAGATTCCTGGAAACTCACCTCTCCTCTGTTTGAAACGTCGAGTTTCAAAGATACAGGAGAGAGGATCTGGTTATTTACGAAGAGATTATTTTCCCTTTCTCGTCGCAGCGGTTGGTCCAAGTTACCAGCTCTACACCTTGTTTCCTCTGTTTCTTTCCAAAGTATTTTTGATGCACAACTTCGCCCTCGAAGAGAGACAGCTTACAGCAAATTTGCGTAGCACTGCAGCTCTGTTTGAGAACTTACAGAAACGCATACAGCGGTGTATTTTCGGGCAAGAATACTTGTTCCCTTTCCTCTTGTTTTTCATATTACATATATAATGCTCTTTCTGCAAGTGCTTCTTGCCGCGAAGGGAAATTTTTGGAGTTATTTTAAGAAACTTGAGAAATCTCAGTTTTATACGGAAAGTTTCTCTCCGCTGATACTTTTATACTTGTATATCCGCACTGTCACGCACAGTTTTACGAAAGCAAGGCAGAAAGTAAAGGTTACGAGAAAAACGAAGGAAATTCTGTATTTACTGGAAAGAATTCTATTCTTGACTGTTGCTTCTTTTTTTATTTCCCTACCGTTTTCTGTTGATATCACGAATTTTTAATAACGCTACATCGCAGCTAAGCTTCTACTACTATTCTAGTTATCAAGAATGTGAACTAAAAAGCGATAGAAAATTCTTTGACTTGCAAAGAATCAGACTCTAGGTCACAGCTTGGTAAGGAGGAACTCAATCTGCTATATCAAAACCGCCAGATACTTTTAACCTCCATATTCTCTTCATATCCTACACGTAGCCCAAATAACTTGGGAAACGATGTTTCGTATGAAACTTATAGCACAAGTAGATTCCACTAACTGTGGAAAAACAGGTGTACCCGATAAAACGGAGGTAATAAACAAGAGAGGATATTCGGTGTGCATAAAATTCCTAAACTTCCGTTGTGCTGTTCACGCAGTACGTTCGCACGGCTGCCTTCAGCTTCGTCGAGATTGTTTCTAACTTTCTTACGGAGATTCCGCCAAGACGGCAGTGGCTCGGAATAGAGTTGGAGTAGCAATTTTCTCTTCTGTTTTTTCCTCTCCCGGAACTGAGAACAAGTTATTATCCTCGGATGTGGAACCGGTGGTCTGTTTCGCGTAGAATTCCAGCTATATTACAGAATTTTCAGCATTGTAATTAGCCGAGAGCTTTCGTTTTCTCGCCAGTTCCCGGAACACGACCGGGGGCTTGACCATATTCAATACGTACATGAGAGGTATATCTCGCTTTTATGCGTGACAAAGCATACGCGAGGTATGAAAATGCAGTCGGAGAAAAGCCGATTCTAAGCCAATACCAGTGGCGTGTCCATGGAAACGGCTGCTTCCTGTTTTGCTCCACGTTTCCTCCGCTCGTTCCGCGTTAAGCCCCATTCGCACCGTTGGGCGCGGTGGCCCGTGATTCACCGGCTGTGGCGCTCCTGTCGCATTAACAAGCTCGCCCCTTAAATATGCAACCAGCCTCGTGCCATTGCGAGATGTCGCGCTGCCCGATTTATTATGAAACGCTACCGCTCTTGTCCCAACCCAGAATTGTCATGAATTCTCGTGTAATTGACAGGAAAACCATCGCGAAATTGTACGTGCCTATGATATTCAGGAGTCGGCGCTCCGAATGTCGAAAATTGTGAAAATTAGCTCTATCGGCCTTCTCACTAATTTGTGTTCGTATCTTTCCGAGCTTGTAATATCTTTCTGCAAATTTTGTAATATCTTGTTTATGAAAAATGGGGGATAAACACGAAATAGATAGAAAACGTATAATTTGAAAAATAAGATTCAAATAATATTTCTCTACATAAATTTTCTTCGTCATTTTAATACTTAGATTCAACTTTATAAATGTCGCTCCATAAATTTTGTCATCCCGTGTATCTACGATCGTTAGCGCGTTGGTTCGTTTACACATTAAAAACTGAGAGAATTAAGGAAATTAAGAGCTAGAAGAGGAAAAAGAAACAGGAGGTCAGGCAGATCAGGGGAAATTACCATTTAATCCGCCAAGAACCAGTTACGCTTTGAATACTTCGGGCAAAACACGAGCATTCAACTGGTTCGAATACGGGCTAGCGAGAGAAAAAACGGCAGAGATCCGCGAGTGTGCGCGCTTTAATTATAAAAATTACTCGGACGAATAAAGCGGTGCAAAAAAGCGGCGTTCCTATCTCCGCGTTTCACGGCTGGTATCGGTACCGCTGGAGCTTTCTGTGTAGCTGTTCTACCGGTTTTATCAACTGGAACACGTTTAATCGCACGCTTAATTGTTTACACGTGTTACATTTTATAGCTATTGAGATAGTACGCTGGCAATTTTATTAGAACGGTGAATTTTTACTTTGAAATTTATTTTACAGTTCGATCGTTAAAGAGGTTTTGCTTTAATGATTTTCGTTAAGGATTATCATAGCGCCAGATGATGATATAACCTGCTATGAATTTTCGAAATTAATTGTCAAATTTCTGTTAATCCGTTGGTTAGTGGCTGGTGAATATTTAACCGCGAGCAGCTCGGTTTCAAATGGCTACAGCCTGGTGAAATTGCATCGCGTCTTCGCAACGTGATCGCGGTATAATTAGCGTACATTCAGTTGACATGATTATACGCCTGATTTCTGCCAAATAATTAATTTCATGCAGCGTCGGAATTTGCTTGCTCGCGCTTATAACTATTTCATAAAAAACAAGGAAAACGATTTATAAATGATACACGAAAAGACGAAGCTTTGTATGAATAGCAGGACGAATAAGAAGGTTTCAGTGACAAGCTAGTACTATTAATTATTTCAGTATTACTATCTCTGCCGAGAAACAATCGCGTAATATGGACGCAGTTGCACTGATAGTACTTTTATCTGTTTATTTTATAAAGTATTCAGTTGAATATATAAGCAAGTGTAAAATAATTTGACTTACAAAATTTAATTCACAGGAAAGTAATTGTTATCCTTCGCCTTGTACAAACCAAATAAATGTTTCAACAAAAATTCTATATAATAACATTGTTTATAAAACATAATCATGTGTCGTAAATGCGATATTAACATGATTCGCTCTGTTTGCTTTTCCATTAAAATCACCAAAAATGTGAATACTGTATTGGAAGACCATTATATATATGTCGGATTAACATTAGAATTTAGGGCGCGTAACAATTCTTCGTTTGAATTAGCCATCGTTTTACAAAACAGAGATTATATTTACGCATATATACAAGATTTTACAAAGTATAATGAATATTGAGCTTAATGAATAATAAGATTAACAAATAACAAGTTTAACGAATGATAAGATTAACGAATAATATGTTTTACGAATAATAAGTTCAACGAATAATGAGTTTAATGAACGCTATTAACAATGTTCTTGGGTTCAAACGAATCCACGATCAACGGGATAACTCTTTACTATGCGTAGAATAATTTTAGGCACAAAAATACGATTGCTGAGACACTCGGTAAACTGTTCGATGTATCACTTTTCAAGGCGATCACACGAATGATAATCTGATGGAAATCTTTCTCGCTGTACGGTTGCATTTGTTTGTTATATGCTCGTTGGAAGCATCGAGAAGGTTCCAATCGCCGTTGCTAGGCAGTTTCTGCCAAGAGTTTGTTGTATACTTTTTGGAAGCATCGAGAAAGTTCCAAACGCTGTTGCTAGGCAGTTTCTGTCTGGAGTTTGATTGTTAATGCAACGTGTGCCCCATTATATCGACACCTCCAAAGTACAATCCTATGTGGCCAGGCCCGTTCTTGAGGCCGTATGCCGCCACAACCACATTTCTAGGGAGAACCATACAACCGCTCCACACCTTCGTCAGGCAAAACGTTTATCCCGTGACCGTGGCTACGTTCGGCGACCAGTTGTACCTTCGTCAGGCAAACCGTTTATCCCGTGACCGTGGCTACGTTTGGCGTTGTACCAGTTGTCACCTCGAACCCAATTTCGCTATCACAAATCTCGAACAATTACAATCAGATCGAATGATAACAATTGCTTAATTACAGCTATGATAAAATCTAGGCTAAGGCATTAGAGAACTCTTCCAAAATTGCAAAGGGAAGGCTCCGGTTTTCCTCTCATCTCCGACATATATATATTTATAATATAATTATTCATGATATACGTAAATTGCTTCGAAACATGGAACCTATAATACGCCACAGTAGGGGGAAATTCTATAAATTTACTGAAAATATACTCGCTCATTATTCAATATGAATGCGAATTGTCACAGTTTAATAACTACGATTTGTAACCGACATTTGATGAACGAGTTCGTTATCTATCACATGTAATAAGTGTTTTATATTTTTTGACATATTTATGAGCCATGAAAGTAGTCGCGGGATGTCACGGCGAAACACCGAGACCTGTAAATTTCTCCGGGGTAGTCCGGAATCGTTCTTCGCAAGCAGAAAGAACAGTTTGTCGTTTTCACGTTGCAATAACGCGAAATGAAAGAAGCCAGACATTGGAGACACGGCTGAACCAGCATGCACGTACGAAGTGTTTCTTTTGCGCTGGTTCTTCTTGCTTGTCTCTCAAATTTTCTTTTCCTCTTTTCGCGAGATCACAGTACATGGTTGATATTGTGGCGCAATAAGTCCGAATATGACCCAGTATCACAGCAAAATAAAATATTTAATCAGAATAGAGTAAAGTTGAAATTATTATCCAACATTTCGATCAATTAATCCTTCCAGTAGAAGAACAAACAGAAAGTTAAAGTACTTATCATTTCGAGATTCAATACGCACAGTAGCATAATTATCGTTCATTATATATTTCAATTTACTTTTTGAGAAAGAAATATCATTACGCATTCAGAATTTAATGCATTCAGTAATATAACGCTTCATTATATCGACGATTCAAATCAAACACAGTCTGCTGCAAACCAGTGGCGCGGTGGATAACAATTCGTCTAATTAAATCGCCAATTTGTAACAGTATCACGCCATCCATCAAGTGCGATCGGAGCAGCCCAGCCGATTAACTCGTTCTCATGTCACTGGCACCGTTTATAAAGGATTAATGAATTTGATCAACAACCAGACCCATTAATATGAACTTTAAACATATCAGCGAGTCTTTAGAGATGTTTCTTCATTAGTATTCCAAAGACCATTTACTCCAGATTATTTATAGCACTCATTGATGCTGGTGTTTGTGACTTCGTCATTCGTTATCGTCGCCGTTCAATGTAATCGATGAAAAAATATCTTGGAAAATTATTCGACTGATTAGATATCGATATTCACGATTTAATTAATTTTTTTGGTGGAAAGAATGGACATTCGTTTCCAGACCTAACCTTTACGTCAATATCCTTTCGCTATTAAAATTAGCTCAATTTTTCGTGAAATACGTGAGATGCTACAAGGATTACGATAATTTATTTTAGTCTTTCGAAATCGGAGGAACTAATTTTGCTATTATTGAAGGATACGATAGTGTCGGTAGTCTTTTAATTTAATTAATCCGATACACTTTTAGCCATTTATAGCTACCACGAATTTCTAATTCTCTCTTAAACCGTAAATCTAGATACCATTAGAAACCGACATAACATTCGAATAATTTACGATTTAATGTCCAGAATTGATAAAAAGTTCTCCTTTTCTCTTTATTCTCCACTCATCGTAGCTATTTGCATCATTTGCCATTTCAACACTTCAATTCCTTTCGACTGTATAAACGAAGAGTAAAGGAAAGGCACAAGGAAGGCATTGATCGGCGCGATCAGGCTCAGGATTCAGCTCGTAGAATTCGCCAATTCGGTCTTAGCCAGATTCGCAGCTATTCGAGCGAAGAAGAGCCAGACTGGAAATGGGATAAAGGATGAGAAGACCGTCTCGATGCTCATGGCGACACTGTATCTCTCTCTTTCTCTTTCTATCATACCGGCGACCAAATTTTGATCTCAACTCAGACGCATTCCGCTACAATAGCCAGCCATCTTTCCATTCTCGCCCACGGGCGTCAGTCCACTCGATTACATTACAACGCGGCAGGGTTTCTTCTCGCTTTACGGTAATACCAACGTCATACGCGGTTGTTTGCAGCCTTTTCGCCTCTTATGTGGATGTTACTTGGTACATCGCGTGGTTCATTGGTTGTTTAGTGTCGGTTTACTATCGACTTGATTTTCTTGCAATATTGTGAAAATCTTGAACCCGTGGTTCGTTAAAAGAGTAAAATTTAAAAGTTTTCTTTTTCGGTCTATTTTTCTTTTTCGATAAAAAGGTTATTTGGATACTTGCAACAATATTATCTGGAGCAGTTTATTAGGAAGTTATCCGAGTTTTTTAAACGATCTAGCAGGAAACATTGGTGAAATATTATTTTCATCATTTTCAATTCTTAGTCCTTGAACGATTTTCATGTTCCTCCAACACGCGTGCTCGAATTATTTCGAGTCATAACAGTTTTGAAATACCGTGTGTCTTATCGTAGATGTTCATTGGAACACTCGACGGAGTTTCTTAACGCAAGATCGTTCTTCCTTCGTGAATAGGGAAAGGGCACTTTCGAAGGACTCCTTTCAAATGTTCGATCGTGTCACCGTGATTGGATGTCTCGTGATTGATGTAGCTTTTTCAGATGCAACTTTTAGTATACGTGAGAATGAGGTTTCCGGTGCTAAGGGCTAAGAGTATCCTATAGAATTTCTTGGAAGAATTTCTCATTTCCATTTTTCGTTTCTTCCGTTGCCTTAGAGCTAGCTTCCCATCGGGGAACTTTTTTACTGATTAAAGTTTACTAGAAATTCAATGAAATCGGACTCGAATTTTTTTTTCTTTCCTCATTATATCAACTGCAGAAGATGTCAGAAAGTTTTAAGAGTTTCGAGATCGTTTGAAAAATATCGAAGCACTTCATTCATTAGTAATATCTTTCCGCAACTGAAGTAACCTTAATATTTCGACGGGAAATTCTTCAAAACAGAATCGAGCAGAAAAGAAAATTCGACGATAAAAAACCTAATTGCCCGCTACGAGGGATTACAACTTTGTTCGTTTGATTTGCGCTCAAGCACTCTGACCGCTCCACATCAAACTTCTTGTTAGACTGCTTTTTCTCCGGGTACATCTATTTCCTGAACCACCTAGTTATCTCATAGAACAAGCTTTCAACTTCCGAATAGACTATATTCTCGCCGCTAACCACATTCTGTTTCATTTTTAAACACCTTTTTTATCTTCTCCAATACGAGAAAAGATCAAAACAAGACAAAACGATCGTAAATAATTTTTTCGAACGATCAGTTACTTAAAAAAACATCGTACAGAGTCTTATCGTAGATTACAATTTGAGAAATTACTGCGAGAGGCTCGACGATTTCATTCGACACACTCCGAATGCGAATTATAAAGCGAATTTGAAACACAGCTTCGCACTTTTTCTCGCCGGTTGGTAGCAGTTTTAATGCTTCGTGATCAGTGACTCGAAGTGGATTTGCGAACGCCATAAATTCTCCGCGGGGCCACCGTGAACTAAGAACAGAAAGCGATCGTTGTAACGAGCTGGAAAAACTTGGGAAGAGCTTGAGCGTAAGTTCGGATTATCTGGATGGCTCCAATTTCAATACAATGCTCTCGCTTTTCTTAATGCCCCTTCACTGGCGAACTTTCTCTGGTCTTTCTAGTAGAAGCAGAATGGAAACGCGGAGATTACGGTTGGCATCTTTTTCCGCTCGAAAATACGCGAACGAAAGCGATTACACGGTAATCCATGCCCTCGTTTAGCCTCGGGCTCTTCAATAAAGATCCCGCTACATATATATGTATATATGTATAAATTCCAAGAATCTTCAAATTTTCCCAAAATACTTGTTATCTTCTTTCCAACCGGGCTTTTGGATAGTTTTCGATATCGTGCGACTTGAAGTTGATATTGCAGGAATGTAATAAATCTATCTTTGTTGGTTTTGCTATTTCTGTCAGGCTCGTAGAGCATTGTAGATTTTAGAATTACATATATGACAAAGCTGCATAGCTTTCCGAGAAATTAAGTGTGTAATTAATGTTGTCACAATCACCATTTTTTATGAGACTTGATGGAATAAGGACCATAGGAGCAAATGACAAAGCTATGTACTTTTCTGAGAAATTAGGAACATAATTAACGTTATCACAACAAACACATATGTAATAGGAAAATAGGAGAAAGGTAAGAAGTACTGCCAGTAAAATCGATTTTAGCTTTCACATACGCGAAAATATAATATTACTTATTTTCAACAAAAATGGGACAAAGAATAGAAAATTGTTACATAAAGAAATTACTATGCCAAAAAAATTGATGATCTAAATTAGAAATTAACTGAGGACGATCTGTTCAGTTAATAAACAAGGAATAAGGATCTTCTCGTCAAGCAAACATTGTCTTTTTATTTTTACTCATTTATTCTTCGCGTCGATCGTATCACCACCCACATTCTAACGTGGAAAATTATCACAGTATAATTTCTACGAGCATCGCAGCGTTCACTATGACAGGAAAGCGCTTCAATCAAGCTTCGTCCACCCGACAAAGCTCAAGATTACCGAGTAACGGACGAGGTGAGCGGCACGTACATGCATCGACGTCGAAATTCGCCGGCTAGATTCACCATCGGCGTGGGCGAGACCGAAAGCAAGGGAATAAATTAAATGCTGTGGTCCACCGGCTGGTCCACCGGCGAAACGAAAACGTAGCCAAGCCCGATCGACGTATCCGGGACTTCCGTTCGACCCGATCGATCACCGACGACGACGTGCAGATGCCCTATACCGAATCGAATTGCTCCGTGTGCGAGCGACGTATGCGTACGCGTGTAATATGTTCGCGTCTGTCGCGATCATGCGTGTGCAAGCGTGCACCCTCTCACTGTCGCTTTGCTCGTTTGTTATCAGGGTTTCGTGCAGTCTGCTAGTATAGCTCCACGTAATTTCTACTAGCAGAACGCGTACCTTCGTGGACGATCGCAAGAGATGATGAGATGGTGATCGAAGATAGTAAAAGGAGGTGGAGAAGTAGAATGAATGGCATAAAGAATAATGGATGAAGATCGAGATTGCTAAGACCTGTCAGATCTCGCTGCTGCGCTGTGATATAAATAACTGAACAGCTTCCGAGGATGTTATAACGAAAGCCTGGGTTCAAACGGATTACAGAATACACGATGATGAAATCATAAGATCCAAGCAAATCAAGTAGGCACTCTGTTCTTTGCAGCAAAGAACTGAAATTAGTTTGTCTTTGGTAAACTTTAATTCAGCGATTATGTGAATTCGCTGGTTCAAAGACAATCCGGATAACAAGTTAACGGTGGAACTATTCAGATCAAGGTATGAAATTTGTACCAAAGATATCAGAATTAAAGGTGTACGAATAAGGAAGGGGAAAATGCATATATTTCACTAAAATTCATTCAAGAGAAAATTTCTATGAACTGGTCACTTTAACCATTTTGATAATTACTATTACTGATACTATTCATGGATACGTGTTTCATTAGTAGCCCAACATGTTAAGAGAAACCCAATAATCTCCAAACTTTAACAACCACAATGTCGATCCTCCAAACTCCTATTTTCCGTACACTTCGTATAATTCAATGCACCTCCAGAGCATCTATAATGAAACGAATATTTAATTCTCTCTCTCGCTCAATGCTCTTTTTTAGCTATTCGCACGGTACAAAATCCATCCGAAGCGAATTCTTAAATTCACCGAACCGAGAAACACGGCGGTTCTCGAATATCGATATCGGCAATCCCCCAGCGGCGATCGAGTAGGTCACTTTTTTGGTCGGCTCTGTTCGCGATTGCTTCGTTATCTGCGCGTAACAACCCGGCCCGGCCGATTAGACAAACGAGCGTAATATAAGCGGAAGCATCGACAAATCGCAGCTTTTTCGACCGGCGCCGATTCGTTACTCGTTCCGACGGTCGTTTCCGCGCTCTATTGCGGCGTTCGACAGCAATGCCTCTGCCCAACGATGCCCTTACAGATCCCCACGGCCGTATCTTGTCGATGTTTTCACCCAGGACTTTCTAGATCTCGAATAAATCCAGAAAGCGTGGCTTTTTTCTCGCATCGACGCGCCCGAATCTTCGACTAATTGCCTTTTTGTTTCTTTCGTCAACAGGCGTGTAGAAGTGGCTGTACGATCGATAAATATTATAACGAAGAATAAATTTGTATGCATTGCGATATTTCCTTTATAATTTCAATCTTGTTATTTATCGCGAAAATACGATTATTTTCGTAGATAACTTTCGTTGTGAATACACGAAATTTTGCTTCGAATCTCTTCTGCCGTGTTATCGAAACTAACTGGAGTAGTTTAGAAGAAAGAAGCTTATGCCGCGAGCGATCTACGTTAATCCAGGGGAAAGTTTGACGTTCGATTGTGGTACATTTTCGTTCAATTCTCTAATAAGCGTGGGATGGCGAGGATTCGTTTCATTCGACAAGGGGTAGCTTTATTCGAATGAAATTTTTGGTCACTTGTTGATTTGAAAGATTGACATACTTACAAATAGAAAAGATATTATTCATATGTATGTTCGTGGAATTAAATACTATCAGTTTTGTCAGAAATTTAGAGGAAAATACGGAATTCTAGTTGAGAATGAGAATCGTAGGTTATTTGTATTTCAACTAAATTTCTCATCGACTTTTAATTACGTTTATAGATTAAATTAAACGTGAAACGATCAGGTTCTGTTCTAAATTCGCGAGAAAGTACGGAATTATGAACGTTTCGAATCAGCAGCCAATGAACGTTCACGACACGTTCGTGATGCTATTAGTACAAGACCTAATTGTTTCCGTGTGCCTATTAGGAGCAACCTAATTAAGAAACGTCCCTATAAATGTCTGATGCACCACGAACACCTATAACGAGCTGATGTTCGTACCTAATAAAAACCTAAAGGTTTGTAGAACAGCCACGTGTTAACTCTTTTTCATATGTGGAGTCGTATCTCATAATCTAACATCGTTCATGCCTACGCTCGAACATGGAAACTTCAATTCATGGAATTCCATTTCTATTTCATGATTAAATATCATCGACGTCATTTTATTTTATATTTAATGAATAAAATTCTGTAAAAGTCGACGTTCTTACGAAGCAAACATCGATTCTACATATTCCAGATTTCCACGTTTGTTCGTGCGGCATTGGATCGGATTCGAAGGTTTTGTACGATAGTTTGATATGACAGCATCGGCTGACCCCCTCGATAAATCTGTGCGTCTTGTCGTGTTTATTCGGAAGGAAACACGAGTGGATCTGGCCCGCTGCTGTTCGAGGCGGAGCGCATCGTGGCGTTCAGCTGACAGCGAAGCTTCATGATTTTGGAATTGGGTCGTTGAATGCACGAAGGTGTATGATATTCTGATAACAGTAACACAGATTCACGATTTCCTTTCGTATATTCCGTTGTATCGTAGTATCAAGTATCGCGATATTTTGAAGAATGAATAGTTAGGATCGCGCGAATCAATCAACGCGGTGCTGTATTGGTTATCTATTGCTTTGAAATTTAACTAGGTCCAAGGATTGGAATAGTATCATATTTATTTTTTCGGGTCTTTTCTTCTTTGACGATGGGCTCAGAATTGAAAACGCTTGTGTGTAACAGACCGCGAGATTTTTGTAGAATTGGTATTCACGGTAGGACAACGAGTAGAAAACGCAGCGAGTTTAGATGTACAAGGTTTCACGTCGTTAAATGAAAAAGCTTACAAATTTCTCTGATAACAATGGCCGATTCCAGGGCTTTGTCGGCGCAGTCGGTGGTCGGATAAATGGATTTAACGATATTGGGAACAGGTTTCGAACAAAGCTGCTTTGAAGCTTTGTCGTGTAGGTATCGTGTGATTCTTTCACTTTACCGAAGTTTCAACCCTCTGACACGTATCATGACACAGGAGCACCAACTTCAACGGTGCTTAAAGATCTTCGCATCTAATTTTGTGGTAAACGATATCCTTTTGGTTGCCTATAAATCTTAAAAATCTTTCGTTCAAATCCTCTAGGTTTAGTTCAGAATTATTCACGTTTGCCATTCTCCACTTCTAAACGTTTCGGTATTCCAGGAATTTTTATTGTAGGATCTCTGAAAGGGCGAAAAGATACAAGTATGGAATAGTTTTAACACCATATATGCTTAGATATATTTAAATCTAACCCCTTTCAAATATAACTTAACTACATTGCCGAAAACGAAGCATAGTGACTAGCGATAAATAATTACCGCAAAATTCTCATTCCAATATTACTAATTTCTTTCCAACATAACTCAATTATACTCGTGAAAACCAACCAGAGTAACTAAAATAGGTAAGAAACAATCACGAAAAATTCCCATTCCAGCTATACCAACCCTTTTCGAACATAACTAATTGCACGAGCGAAAGATTAGCTAAAACAAAGTCTGTAACCAATATCGACCGTTAAATAAAACGTGTATATCTACGCATTGAAGTTGCATGATTTATAAGGTCCCTTTGTCGATGGAAGAATAGCGATTGGAAATAATGGATCGCCATTACTCGGTATCAAACGCCTGCTGACTTACAATGTAGATATGTCGAACGCGCACTTGAGCCATTCAGCGTTGACACGGTGTCACCGTTACCGCGTGACATAATGTTGAACGTATATTGACCATGTAACCGTAATACTATAAGCCAGGTGTAATTCAACGGGACGTTAAGTTAGAAAGGAAACGTTAGAACAACAGCAACAAACATCTATGCAAAAACATTGGAATGATTCTAGTTGGTGGACAGAGCAAACGCGCGTTAAAGCTAAGGATATTCGTAATATTGGAATCGCGACAGTGGCGGTGTTCTACCGGTGATCTCGTTATTGCAGGATTACTGCCAATATTACGGACGTCCAACATTAGCCCGGAACGCCACGTTCGAGTGTCGGCCCTGCTAATTGTTACGTGTTACGCGATATTATGCATACATCGCGTGCATCGCGAGCATACACTTCCACTTCTGAGAGATTACAATAAATCCTGAACAATTTCACCCTCTTCCCGCTAACCACAAGCTTTGATTTCCTTTGTCCATTTATTATTATACATACGCGTACTCTATTCACAATCGTGCGTGAGCTATTTCGATTATTCTCTAGACTAGACGCTGTTTGCTTACTTTTTCTGGTAGCAGGTATTTCTCTACGTAAGACATACCTTTTGTGCATAAGAGATACTTTTCTTCTGCCTCTGTTGATTCTTCGTTTTGTTCAATTTAAATTGGTTTTAGCGTGTTCTATATTCTATCATGTCTGTTCCTATAAAGTATGTTCCTAGGGGATGAAGTAAGCCTTGAACGTTTCTCTTGAGACCCTGAATGTTAAGTGAATGTAGACGAAGGGTAAATGTTGTAATAACTAGGCTAGATTTGTGCCGGATGTCAATCACCTGCACACAGTGTGATTATTAATCGTACATGTATGTCAGTCACGTAGTGGGATTGGATAAAGAACCTTAACACTCATAAGTTTCATGCTTCAATAACCGAAGTTCCTCGTTTGACCACTTTGTGAATTGTACATATTATTATTTTCATTACCTGAATAATTTACAAATTTTCTACTAATCATGTAATTTATAGGACCTGATGCTGATCGAAAGAGTCGATGGAAAAATAGCGCAAGTGCATTCCTGTTGTGTCAAATAGTATAGTAGTAATATGAAGCGCAAAATCTATTCAGGGAAGAATCGGACAGATTTTTGTTTAAGTTTAATTTTACCTACAAACTATACATTTTTTCAAATTAAATATTTGCTTCTGAGCCTTTCAATTAATAATATTGTTCCATAGAATGAAAGAAAAATTCGAAAGATTTCGACGCACCGGAATTTCAACGAACCAGAAAATTTCGCCTGTCGCCCGACAATGAACCTGTCACGTTTCGCAACCGATTTCTTCGTACTGGAATACAATCCCATAATCTCGGGATTAGACAAACGAACCTGGAGCGCGAGAATGGCGAGCCGATTGCAGCTTTCCGGGTCACCTTTTCTGGAAACTTTGGCCCTACATGCACTGTGTGACCGTAGATCGGTCTACGGCTGAATTTCTCCTGTCCGCTCGTTCACGAGGAAATTCAATCGTTTCATTGCAAGCTGCCCGAGAGGAAACTCGTTTCGGCTCATTCACGGGTCGGCTGCTACGAATCTGGTAACGTCGCACCTCAGAACGTCACGTCAACCGACTACCTGTGGATACCCAGTTCTTCAACGACATATTCGGCTTGTTTCTTGTTGAGTTGGCGGAAATTCGTTAGTAGAATTTTGGGCAGTTTCAAAACGATCCAAAAATAATTTTTCCTTTTCGATTCTCCATGTTTGCGTCTACGTGTGTTAAGGTTATGAAAATCTACGAAAGTTTGCGAAGGTCTCTAAAGATCTACGAAGATCTACGAATATCTACAAAGGTCTAGAATGATCCATATATACGTCGAAAAAATTCTGAAACGAAGAATTAATTTGTCATCAAGTTAGCCAATATTTTGATTTCAATTAATTACTTATCATGTAATCCGATATTTCTGACACGTCACTATACTTTTAATACATACACATTACATTGTACGTATTTATATCTACAAGGATTAGAATTGACCGGAATAGTTAACGTGATTTTATTTTATCCTTTATCCTTTAAGTTATCCTTTGATTATTGTTTTTCTGAGATTTGCAAAGTATCTTGTAGATGCTTGAAGCTGCAGGATGTATTTTCCCTTAAGAATGAACATTAGGTAAGGATGTAGAACTAGTAGACCTGGAATTTCCCAGTACAATAAGCTGAACGTCGTACTTGCTTTGAATAATACCGCTATTTGCAACACTAATCACACCTTATTCCATTATTCAAAATATCTGCTGACGTTCGATTCTCCCTAGCGTATCTGTACACGTGTTCTACAGATGTTTCGCCCATCGAGAATCCCGAATGACAAACGCATACGTATTGATGCATTGCTCTATACCGTTTACACGACACGTGGAAAGCCAGTTTCAATTCTGTCCATCGTACAAGCGCATTGTACTTTTTTTCGAAATTTGTTAACTTTAATTCAAATGAAATTTCAGGAACTAAAATTTGGATTAAATTTACATTCACAGATACGATCGTTAAAAATTTCATTTAAAATTCAGGTATGATGATGCAGATGCTAAACCAATGATCTTTTACATTCCTTAAACCTTCCATGTGCCACAGCTAATTTTATATTATATAAAATATAAAAAATGCCACAAAGCATTCAACATGAAATTTTTCTCTACTTAATTATCGTTAATTCAAAAACTTATTTATCGTTCAAATTCCACTTCGATATCTTTTTCAAGGAAACCAAATAACATCGAAGATATCGTTCGATTAAAATTGCCGTTTCGACGGAAGCTAGAACAGAGAGCGTGAGGTCAAGCACTGTGACGCAATGGCAGGCGTCGCGACGCGGCGAGGCTACGACCAACAGGTGCCACGACGACGACGAAATTTTTCCTTCTCAAGAATTTTACCGTGAATTTTCTCCACCTCACTCCGCCTTCCCTTTTCTTCGATACACGTTACACGATTGTTTCAAGCCGGAGTTATTTCGACCGATGTTGATCGACTCGATCGACATTTTATTGACGCTTAAAAAAATAGGACGCCGCTAATGATGAGAAAACTCGGTTCATTCACTTTCGCGAACCAATTTTTTTTTCTTTTTCTCCCTTTATTTTTTGATCTCGTAATTGGATCCAGCGTTGTAGCTGCGGGATGCCACGTCGAAGGTTACTAGAGATAGAATAGGTATTTTTTTGTGGTGGGTTTTTTTTATTGGATGATTTAATTGTGTGTTTTGGATCAATTAGTGTTTCGTGTAATTCACTTCGTGAGGCAGATTTTTTGTTTGTTTTTTTTTTTAGAACGCGAAGTTAGAAATTCGGTGGTCAACAAAGTGGAAAGGTTGCTTTGTGCATTTTTTATCAGATTTCCTGTGTTGGATAAAAATCTCGTGGAAAAACAAGGATATTTTATCTTCGAAATAAATCTACATTGATATATTACGCTGATCAAGTCTATCAAAATAAACCATAAAGTTTCTGATAAGCTAAACAGCGATATTACGATCCGGTATTAATATTGAGAAATTTACGCAAACTAAAATTGATCAATTTCACTTCCGAATTATTCATTGGTAATGAAGCACAAAGTAAACTATCAAAACTTCACCAGAAATTCAAAAATACTTGTTCATATTATTGAAGTATCTTCGTGACTATACAAAAGAAATTATACCCTTAATCACTATCATATACGTCATAGCAATATACGCGTAATAATTTCAATCCGTAATAATAACGCTCCAGTACAAACAATTACTAATTGATGAGCAATTCATAATAGTATGGCTCGTAACAATGTGCTTTACAACAATTCTACCATTACCCGTTAATGCTAGCATAAAGTAAATTATTAAAGAAGACCACGATTTTTAATACGACTGTGACAGTAGCATCGAATTCAATAGAATAATTTACTAGAATAATACTTTACTAGAATAATACTAGAATAATACTTTAAACGAAGAAAAATACGACACAAACATATAAATATATATTCTCGTTTCCGTGGTGGAAGGAACACCGCAAGACAACGTGGAATCGAAGCCACTTAATTTACCTGCGAATCCATTTATATCGGAGGTTCGAGTCACGGTTTTGTAACCAGATTACCGAATAGTTCCAGCATCGCTAAGGAGTCAGTAACGTCCCATGAACTTCCGCCGCCGCTTCACCTTCACCCCCGACCAGTCCACCTCGCCATCGCTAGTTTCTGTGTACCCGGCAGTTTCGCGGTACGTAATCCCGGTGAATGCGAGGCAGTTTTCTCAGCGAATGGGAAAACTGAACAAAAGCGACCCTGGAGGCCAATGAGAGTGCTGCCGTACGTGTATAAAGGTGGCACGGAAAAGAAAGTTCGAAGGGGATTTTTGAGAGCAACTTTTGGAACGTGTGATATCCGAGGAGAAGGCCGATTCTCGTGAGAAAATTGACCGTGGACTTAAAGTGATTGCATTGTTCGTTGAAAGGTTCGCGTATATTGTTACGGTGTGTAAGGTAATGGTTAAGGCTGCAATTTCATTTGATAGAGTCGATCGGAGAATTCCCAGGATATGAGAAAATACTTTTGATTTTTCGGGCTGACGCTTTTCATAGCTTAAAAAGCGATTATACGGATTTAGGAAATTTCGCGCGTTTTATTTACGGTTATTAACGCCTGTGGAAATGATCGTGGGAAATTCAGTGAATATTCGGTTATATATGAATCGGCGGAGAATTCATTATACGAATTCCATATTCAAAGTGGCGAATTTCAGGGAACATTAACGGCCGTGTCCACAACCTGCCCGGGCAGACTGTTTTTCCGTATTCTCGATACGCCAGCACAGGATTTTCATCTGGTTTCGTCCGCTAGATTGAAAATCGATTTCGCCCATTGTTATGCAATTTGGTTCGGTCGCGCACAGAAAGTGTGCATAATTGTCGTTTCCGGTGGCTGTACGCGAGCCTCTTTCGCGGCATTATATTTCGATTAATCACCTTTTCTTCCCTGTATCTCTTTTTTCTCCCCCTCCCTCCTGTTAATCGATCCTTTTTCGTTAGTGTCATGCGCAATTAACGTATTACGTGCTAACATCCTGAATTTTCTTTCTGACCGATGTTCTTGGTCTGATTTTAGCAGAAAATAAACTAAAACGCTACTTATCTTTCGTAGTTAATTTTTGTTTCTTTTTTTTCTGTTTTTTGTGCAGAAGAACGAGAATGGCGATTCTCACATTTATAGGGGGGAATCGGAAAGTAAGATGGATATCTTGGAACGACATCGTTGCAACGTTATTATAGACAAGAATACAGCTTTTATCCGTCACGACAGGGACCACCATCACTCTTCGTGACGTTTCTCGTATTACTCGCACACTGTACAAATTGTACAGCGTTTCACGCGACGTTCATGTACTTTTTCTTTTTAGTTAGGAAATCGCTGTTCCCTAAAGCTAAGGTATTCATTTCGTACTATCGCGGTATTGCTTCATATAATTGTCATGCGATCTTCTTGAAGAAACTTGAGTATACTTGAAGAAACACAGAAATCTATCAACCTTTACAATAGGATCCACTTTTCTTCCATCGCCCATACTTTTCCTCTTCAAACACAAATTATTTGAGTACAAATAATGGTTCTTTATGTCATCAGCTAAATTTTGGCGAAGTTAACATTTATATAAAATTTTCATCATTAATAAATGAGTACACACAATGCAAAATCGATATCTTTAACGAGATATCTTCTCGAAGGAATCTCACGTATATTTTATTGATTTTTTTATTCACATCTATAAACAAGTTATTTTATGTTACCATTGCATCGTTACTAGATATAATTTTCATTTCGATATTATCAATCCTTATCAATATATTCAATCCTTACAATTTCCATCAAATGTAACTGTATTTGTGAACTACGAATCACTCGAACGCATGTAATAGTCCCTTGTATTACCTAAATTTCGATGAAGCTGAATTACAATCTTGATGCGAATTGACAAGTGAATACAACGCAACGTCAAATATCCCGAAACTCGTCAACCAGCTCGGGATCGACGACTCGTGTCCCCAATTTCGCGCAGAATTTCGTTGGTTCAGAGGCGCGGAACGAGGGAAAACAACGCCGCTTCGATCGTGCGTACGGCATAAGCGCAATTTTCTGCTCGCTAACGGAATCCCTCGAATTGTCTCGTCCTGCAGCAGCATGCCAGCGATGCTTAGCACGAATACCATGGCTGGACCGGTGGATTTGAAACGTGATCGTAAGAGTACCGAGCGTAACCTCGAAACGTCGCCCTTGATGATCGATACCCTCTTGTACAGTCTATACCAGAAATATATTCAGAAAACCGATTTCCCGAGCTACGTTCTTCCGTTTTACTCGAAAGTCGAAATTTTGTGTAAAATTAACCAATTAAGATTTTTGTTGTAGTAATTGAGGAATTCGCCAGAGAATTGAAACACGCGGTAAAGTGTTTAATCGGAGAAAAACGTTCATTATTATTTGGTTAACATTTGTTATTATGTGTATTTATAAATCTATAACAAATGAAACATTTATAATGCAATACCTTAGATCTTATGTATTATTTGCTGCAATTATCTGATTTTCGGGAAGATAAACATTTGTATCCATTTTCTGCCAAAACGTTCGATCGTTCATGGGAGAAATTAAATGCCAAGAACGCCGGAATAAGAGATGTATTTTTGGACAAGGGTTAATTCGAGAACGTATGTTATCCAGAATTAGATCAGTCGGAAACCGCGGTTAAGTTTGCAATGTCTAGACCGCTACGTATTTCTGTACGATGGAATCTTTGTCAAGATAAGATCTTCCCTTAACGATGACCTTCTCGAGCGCTTAATTTTTGGAAGATCGAGCTGATCTAACGAATCGATCAACCGGAAGAAGAAGACCGTGATTCGTTCACAAGCCTCTGATGACCCATTGATCTCTTTCAGGCCAAAGTGTTCTCTTGGAGGACGTTCTTTCTAACTTCTTCTGTAGACACAAGCAGAACGTGTAATAAATTTATCGAATTTTCCCTGCGTTTCTACCATTCGGAGAATTGCTCTAGCTTTCATCGAATTCTGGTTGAGACTATATCATTCGAAAGCGAATTATCTCTTCGAGCATACTTGGAGTAGCGTTCGAACGTGTTCTTAAATGAAACTCATCTTTTGTTATTTTATCCGGAAGGCTTAAGTGTCCTACGAAAGGTATGCATCCACTTTCTCGATGATGTTTTGCGTATAATAAAAAGAGCTGGTCGGTCGATTCGACTACGAGTATGTCGTTATGTATGTGCGTGGCATCATGAGCTCAAGAGGAAACCGCGAAGAGGGATGTACCGAGTAATGTTGCTGACTAGCAAATAGTCTCTTGTGGATCTTGGGGTCAAGATGGTATCCTCGACACGATCCGGTGGTTTCGACCGTGAAGAGATCCCGCAACCTCTAACTGATTCCTATTGAGCGTATAATACCTGCCGCGTTTCCGGTAACCAGTCAAAGTCGGATCTTTTCATTTTCTACTTACTCTGGAATATATTTTAGAAAAATCCGCGCGCATAGGGAAGTTTTTAATTATGCAATGGCATTCCAATGTAATATCGTGGAATGGTAGAGTTTTGATATGAAACGTAGGGCTTGACGATGGATGCCGTTTAACATTTTGATGAAAAATTAAATACTTTACATTGTGTCGGTAGAAACGTTACGTATAGGCATTATGAATTTATATTAAATGTTAATGCTAACTCTCAGTGATTTTACGTCAAACCGTATTCGCCGTTATATTTCGTTCACGTCGGAGCTTTCGCCGGGATATTTTTTAGTAGACACTGTCTAACCGACAGCGCAGATGTCTTTGACGTTTTGGGAAGACATATGAAACTTTTGGAAATTTTATTCCCGCCGGAGACGGTTTTATCTTCGCCGAAGATGGTTGTGCTACTTTGATACTATTTCTTCTATGCACACACGTATCCTTTATTTTCCTCTCTCTTTTGCAAATTCAATTTCTTTTACGTCAGCCATGTTATTCTATATTGCCGTTTAAATAATGGCTTCTGTGCTTTCGAACGTATAACGAGTAGCAAACAAATATTCAAGTTCAGTCACGAACATGAAAGAAGTCGACGTTTTTGCAACTGACGTGCGTAACGTTTACGTAAATTTCAATTTTCTAAAAATATTAGCGAGTATATGAACCATACGTGCATTTATGGAAATACTAGAAGATGTCGTAAACTACAGATCTGTCAGTGTTCTTTTAATCCAGCTAATAGTTCGATCATTTTACGGTAAATTCATTTTACGCAACACCAATCGATTTTATCCTCTTTAATTTTATTTCACATCCGTCACGTGCTTTCTCGCCCGTTTACATAGCACGATTTCAAACGAAATTCGGTCCGAGCGCATTCGAAAATCTCTTTGGAAAATTATTCCGCACGAAACACGTTCAATCGACCGCGTTTTCCACGTAGTGCATCGCAAATCACGTCGTCGGTGTCGCAGTTAATACAGCCGAAGGATGTCTGAACGTGTATCCACGATAAAATCCTTGTTTGCGTTCCAAAGCGGATTAAATATTCCCGTAGGGATGCCGCGAGAGCGCTCGCGCGTTATACACCGTTCCTACACAGAAATATGCCTCGTGTTACGACACACTTCGCGAGCGATGTATCACGACGCTGCTCGTACCAGGGATTAGCCGTATCCCCCTTTCTACACGCGCTCGTACTACTCGAGCGACCGATCGCTGTCGCACAATTTCCTCGAAATAATCCATTAATAACGTCTCTCTGTCTCCGAGGGCTACGACGAAACGTGGCTTCCCTTCCAGGAACAGAATAGGCGGCAAGATTTACTTTACAGCGAACCCCGGATAAATTGAGATCCATTTCATTCGCGAGTAGACCAAGTTAAAATTTAAAGGAAGTTTCTATGTTTCTGCTCTTCTTCTATTTCATAAATCATAGAAGAGGTTTAATTTACGTGTACAGAAGCGCGTAGACATGCTGGTTTACACAGGTACACGGAGATACGTATGTATTAAGTTTTGTACTCATCGTTTCTTTATTTTTATAGCTACACTCGAATATTCGTGTTTTAGAATTGGATGTGGAAAAAGTTATAATTATACGTAAATACACGAATTTTTATATGAATTTTTTATATGAACACACACGTAGTTGCGATGTTCTTTTATCACGTAAGTTTAAATTTGGACAGTTACAGCGCTGAAAAATTTTCAAGTTTTTTACTTTTATTTGGAAATTCTTTTAGTATTTGACTTTTCATTCCCCATTTTTTCAAATCTTCGCCAGGCACCATGTCAATTTAACTTCCTTAATTTGGTCAAAATGAATTTGACGAATTCAGGTGTTTTCTTACAATTCGTTAAATATAACTCAACAACTTTTGCTTCACACAATATAAAGACTGGACAATTTATCGCAAGGGATCAGATCATCAGTCTCAATAATTATTTACAAGAAATTGTTTTTACAGTGATAAGTAAGAAGTACAATTTCTCTACGATTAGAACTCGCGCGCAATCCAGAGATTCTAAAAGTTTCTGTTCCACTTCCTCCACCTATTTCCGCAACAAATAATCACACGTATCGAACGACGTATCGCGCGATCGAAACGTCAGGAAGAAGTTTTAACGAACCTTTTCTTCCTTAAGGAAGAAGTTCAACGTCTCCTCTGGAAAAACAATTCGATAGACTTTAGGTCCCCGAAGCCACTTAAATTTTATTAAGAGGTCGCCCCCGTGACTCGTGCAACTTTCATGTGGACTCCGTGTCTCGGAGAAAAAGTGGGTGGACGGGACGAGAAGTCGAAGGGAAGTTTCGGAGGCGTTCGCGAAAACTTTCCGGGGCAATCGCTCGCGGCAACGAGAACCAGCCAGCAAGAAGCCCCCGATAACGTTTTTCTTCACAGACACTCTGATAATCCTCTCACGGCTTCCGACGTTTCACGACCAAATAGTCTCGACCACCACGCGGTTTCATCCCCTCGATGGAATATTTTTCAAACGTCCACCGGCGAACTTCCTGTCCCGGCCGAGACGTTTCGACAGATCCACCCATTTTTACTTCTCCACCGAACTTCCCCGTTTATACGAGTTAGAGTTTTCCGCTATTTACTGCCTTGTCGTCGGTTGACCGATGGGTAGATTTAGAGACTGTTGGATAGATTCCAAGTATTCTTCCTTCGAGATTTAATTGTTTCTCTCTGCCGACAGACCAGATACATTTATACTTGCAGTATTTATATTTGTAGAAGGTGTTACAAAAGGAGGTAAGTTCTCTTAAACGTTTCGAGGTACCGGACGAAAGTAGTAAGAACTCGGTTGTCTCTTTATATGGATATTAGAAAAGTTTCTATATATTAATATATTTTCTGTTTTTAGACAAAACACAGTGAACGTAACAAGTTTTAACGACTTATGTTATTTTGTGCAAATTGATTATTCAAAAAACAAAAAAAGTAAGATACACTGCCTTTCTTTACAGTTCAACAGTATAATAGCAAATAAGGGATTTGATACATATGGATACATATGAATTTACAGATAGCTACTTAGATAATATAGATATATGTATGCACTTCTAGACAAACGTACAGGTTGCTGTTTAATATTTACATATAGAATTTTACGTATGGAAATACGCGTATATAATGTGGCAAATAATTCGACAAGCGCGTGATTTTGAAATGAACGATCAAATTAAACTCCATGAAAATAGAACATATTGGAGGAAATTGGAAACTATGATCAACTTCAAAATTGCTACACGATCATGTCTGTACAGCAGTTGCCATCGAAACCATTTTATATTGCATTCCGCTCGTTTCATCCGGATCTGTGAGAAAGATCGACGATCTCGAGCATTGTAGCAGATAGAGGAACAGTGGATTACACCGTTGGAACGTGTTGCCCGGGGCTCGATCGCGACGGTTGGCGACAAAAATAATAGGGAAACTTTCCCCATTGACCTCGGGATTTATATGGAACCGTAAATCCCGAAATATTTCCGGACCAATATGGCCGAGGGTCTGAGTGCCGTGTTGGCGACGAATTCGCGGGACTTAATTCCGTGTTCGACATTCTCAATTCTCTCTGCAGAGAATTCTAGGTGATTTGTGTTAGGAACCGATGTGATTTCATCGCGATCATTTTGATATTGAATCTCTCTATTTAGACTTTAATATCTTTCACTACACAAAGTGAAACATAAATTATTATAGCAAATAAGGAACAGTTCTATCATCAATAGTCAGTTATATTGTAGAAGAAGAAATTGAAGAGGCTGTTGCGATAAGGAGGTAGCTCTGATATTCAAATTGTATTTACTGGAAGAGGAAGGAAAATTTAAATTTCCGGGAAATGTCGCTTTACATGCGTCAACTTAATACGTTCTAACAGTTCCACGAGAGAGGCTAAAGTTTCAACGCAAAATTTTATAGAAAATTCACGGGCAAACGCATTTCCTGATTTTCCAATAATTTTTTCACGAAGTGAATTAGAAGGACATCGACGTCGAACAATTTCACGTATTTCATAAACTCTGCGAAACTCTCGACGAAAAGCCCGCCAAGAAAGTGAAGCGTGTCCTCTTACCAATCTCCTTCGCCCGTGCTTCCTATCGAGTGTCGCGTTCAAAACTTAATATCATAAACGTTCCCGGGACGTTTTTTTCGCTACGTTGAATTTCCAGCGAGAATGAGTCGAAAACGATTCGCCGTGTAGCGCGGTCGTTGAATTCCATAAAATCCCTCGACAGCTGCTCAAAAATGTTCGCTTCTATACGACGCGTATCATATATTACATTTCCACATGCATGTACAATAATGTACATATATGTATATACACACATATATTCGGTTAAAAGAGTTTTCAATGCAATCCATTCAATCGTAGCTCGTTCATCGACAACTTACATAAACACCGTTCCTGCGGTGTTTCCAATCGAAAATATTTGCAACTCGGTTTCCTTGGCCAGCGCCTGAACGAAATGGAGACGCTTCTCCCACCTTCCTTACATTTCTCCTTTTTACTGATCGTACAGTCGCTAAAAAACGTAGCGTTCATTTTCCTGTCTTTTTTTTTTCTTTCGTCATGCGGAAAACTGTAGCTCGAGCCAGGGTACGTTGGACTAATAAATTTTTCCTGCGCCATCATGCGTAGGGATGAAACGTAAAAGCATGCTTCTTTATATTTAATGTTACGAGCAGACCCAGCTGCCAACGCACATACTCTCTTAATTCTTTCTTGCAAGTTACATTTGTCGATCGTTAGGTTGATTTCAGTGGCGTTGGAAAATCGATCGGTGAGGTTTGGATACGAATTCACAACTTTTTTCTTTTTTTTTTTTATTCTGCAACCTTCGTGGGTATTATTAAGAATTTCGTTTCGACTCAATTACTGATTTGTATCTATAAAATCTTCCAGCGTTGATACGATATTTAGACAATTTGCATTTCCAGAAGTTAGATGCGGCACTAACGAAATCATATCGCAGAAGATAATTTCATTCATTTATTTATATATTTATCCCTATCGAAGACAAATGCATTCATCTAATTATACAATAGTTAAACTGTTCACGTTTTCTAGAATATATGCAAATGTCTCTTACTTGCGGTGTAAATTTTCAATGAAATGAAACGTTTGTAATTTTACATAGAAGTTTTATGAATTCGCGTCGATTTAAGAATCGCTTCGACAGCATGCTGTATTCGAGTTGGAACGTTCTACGCCGCAATTATACGGCGCATAAAGTTACGCAATTGAAAATGCGCGCGTAAGACTATACGAGGCGCTTCTCGAATGCTCGAATGCAACCTATTCGATTTCCATTGGGCGACCTCGCTTCTCTTCCTTACGACTGATTAAAGGCACTAAGAACTTTTCATCTGTTGGCTTTCAGTGTCGCCCATTAATTAATTTCTATACAAGAGGCGACACAAATATTACGCAGCTGGCTGGTTAAACTGGACGTCGAATCATCCTTTTAAAAGGTATTAGAGGGACGAGTCATAACTATAATTAGAAAAAGCAACGAAACAGACAAACGTAAGGAAACATAAAATAAAAATTGGTGGAGTATCACTTTTGTAAATATTCCATTGTTTTCCGATGATTTACTGGATAAACGAATTTCATTCTGTCCTAGAAGCTTTCGTTTGGAGAAATTAAAAAAAAAAAAAACGATCGAGTTGAAAATTCCAAGAGCGACGATTTTAAGTAAAAAATTGAAACGTTGAATGTTTCATCAATGGAAATAGACTAAAAATCTTTTCCCAAAGAGCCGAATGTAAATCTTTGAAAACTCCATTTTCCATATGTACTAACTTCTATCGTATTTACTCAATGCTAAGCTATTTTTAGTTCTCGTAATTCAAGCTTTTTGAATTATAGAAATTTTACGACGAGTTCCACAAGCTGCGTTCGCGTCCACTTCGACTTTCGCCAGAATCAACGGATCGAAAAGTTCACTTGCTGCCTTGATTTTGCTATTAGGTCGAAGAAAACTGCATCCAGCGAGTGCAAGCCCCCGTGGTTAGTCAATAAGAATCGCTTTAACACCGAGTTAACTTTATTCGACCCTCTAGAGTCGAGAGGCTTATCGCAATGAGAGCATACTCTCATCGGTTATTTAATCGTCCCTTCCCATTTTATCAACTTATCGTTGAAGGGTTCGCGGAATATCGAGAACAGTTCCGTGGACTACTCAGAAGTTCCCAGCATCGCCATTGTTTTCAATAAGATCGCTGCCACTTCCGTGATCATCGACTGAATCACGGTGAATTTTTATTATTTTTCATAAATTTATGAGAACTATTTCGTTTCAATCCTATATTCCGCAGTTCATTAATTCCGTTATTAAATTGCGATGCATTCTGTTCGATAGCCTACGATAAATTTTTTGTGAAATCCTCGATGAATCGATCGGATGGAATACCATACATATACCATACATATGTGTAGTATAGTCGCTTAAAATTGTTCGAACTTTTGATTATTTTCGACGAAGTATAACTTGATTCGAGAGTTACAGATTGAGATAAAGATCGGCGATGATTTTATTTTCTATTGTTATCTTTATACGTGTATCATGAATCGATCTTTAAAGACTGATATTTAAGTAGAAATATTTATGCATTATACGCGGATTGAATATTATATACATAGGTAAATCTTAAAACGCTGTTTAATTGTTTCGTTTAGAAAATTCTTTATTCCTAGGTTGTTTAATTTCTAATATCAGATAAATTCTAATATCAGGAAAAAAGATTCTTCTAAATTATTGGAAACCCTACTTCAATTATTTCAGTTAGTAATACGTATTTCCGTTGGATGAGAGATTAACTTTTAAATGGAAATTTTTAATTATCTCCACATCATGTCTAATAATGACCATTCATATGATGATAACCACGACAAAAAAAAAATGTATTCGGACATTTTATCACCACTAGGGCATAAATCAAGTAAAATTGCACGTTTTCTAACGTCCAACCTGTCCGTGGTGAATATTTTCTGGGAACAAGGTAACAGTTTTTGAGTTCTTATCCTGATACGCCCAGGTTTTGCATACGTGTAGCTCCTGCATAAACAAACGATTATTTTCCGCGCTGATTCCGTCGCTTCGCTCGCAACCCTTACATTAATTTCGTGTAACAAAGATATCCGAGGTAGTTATCCCTATTTAATGTGTCTCATTAAAATCCCACGCTGCTCTTGTCGAATATAAATGCGTCTTTGAATGGTGGCGCGCTATTTATTCCTTGAAACTACTCCACGCAACTATTGGCCATCTTTGTGCGAAATTTGCGTCGCGTATCGAATGATAAAGAAGGAGCGGAGGAGGCAAATGAAGCAACTGCGAATAAACTTTATAGATCTCTTTCTTATCTTTGCTTTCTCGTTGTTTTTGAAACAGGATACTTTCGCCGTCGACACTTGGAATTAGTATGCAAACTTCAAAAAGGAAAGAACATCTACGGGGTGCTTCAGAAATGTGGGTACAAAGGTAACTGGGTTAGCAGAACTTGTAAAAAAGGACGAAGAAAGCTTTAATAAACAGTGAGAGAGCTCTTTCTTCCGAAATATTTCCTTAGCCAGAAGTAGCGTTTAGTAAAATTAGGTCTTATTTGAGAGACGTATTCAAACTTAACGCTTGCGTTGGCTTAATTTACCAGAAAAAAAGACGGCTGTATAAGTAAACCTCGGCCTATTAGGTTTAGATAAATTGTTCCATTATTCTATTTCAAATTTATTTCGAAAATAATCGGGACATTGTAAATGAAGGTATTACTTTTGATAGTTAATACGACAGTTTTTTTGAAGAAAATTATTTGTTTGTTCAGAAATCTAGGACAACATTCAATATAGATATTTACGTACAGAAATTTTTATGTCCTACTATATTTAAAAGGCCGAAAGTAAGAAACCTCGTTCATAATTTTTTGTCTTATAACGAGAGAAACTTTTGCCCATAAAGCATTAAGAAAGATATTCATCGAATCCTTCAGAATGGCCAGAAAAATAACCTGATCGTGAAATGAATATCGAGGATCTAACGACTGGAACTAGAATGAAAGTGGAATGTCGAGATCGATTTTCTCGAGTAACCGAACAAATTTTCAGCTTTCAAGTCCACGATGGCCAGACGAAAGCCACGGGAACGAACGAACGAAGGTTCGCCAAGTAGCAAAGATCATTTCCACCTGGCTCGATGAATCATACGGTCCGTGAAGCGAAAAAAAACTCGTTTTGAGGAAGTTGAGTGGTTTCGACCAAGTTCCCGATATTTTCTCCCCGGAGATTACTCGAACGCGCTTAGAATTTCTCTGAAAAAAAGCAACGATGAGGTATTTTCTCGCGGTGTTATCCTTACGAAAATTAGCTTGATGAGCAAATATTTCGAGGATTTATCGTGCCGTTCTTGGTTTACGAGGCTCTTAACGATTCACTTTGTTCCTGCTTCTTTAATCTTCGAAAAGCCACGGCGTGTAAAGAAATTAATGGGGAAAGAAAATTCTGTTCTCTGACTATAACGACTGCTTTGCGTTCTTTGACTGCGAATTAAATTAATAGGCAAAAAAAATTTTTCTCTCTGATGGTAACGACTGTCTCGTGCAGTTTGACAGAGGATAATATCAATTCGACGACGATAAAATTTGCAATACAATTATACATTTGAATAAGTGAATCGACTAAACAAATATATTGGTTAAACAGTGAAGCTACATAAATATTTAATACATTTTTCTGCATAAAGATATAAAATGTGTACGTAGACACGATAACATAAGTAATGGAAATTAAATATATTACATTTGTATCTTTAAACTTCCATTAAATTTAATGAAGAGAGGGAAGAGAAAGAGGGTATGTTACGCGAAATAAACATAGTACTCGTTTTATGCTGCTATCAAAATTATGTGTAGACTCTGCTGTAAAAGGGAATCCAAAGATTTTCTTGCTTTAGTAGAAAATTTAATATCGTCTCGTATGAACAATTTTGCTTGAATTACTTTCTTCATTTAATTCTAAGTCGAGCGAGGGAGAGATTTATCATTTCTAAGCAAACTATTTAACATTACCAGTCCAGTAGGGAGTATCGCGAGACAACGTTTCCCACTTCTAATTAACGTTAAAAGCTGAAAAAAAACGTCTTTAATGGGTTCTGCAGGCAAACAAGTTATTTATGCGTCGTCGTAGTTATACGGTCGCGGTATATTCGTGTTAATTTATCTTTTTGTTCCGTTGCTCCCTGGGAAGCTTTTTTTCTTATTTAAGCTTTCAAATCCTATACGGATTTACTTGCTATACATTATGAATATAAGTATACAAGTACATTTTATATTTTAATATTACAGTCTTTGAGAAAAGACAGGAAACAATTGCACGCGGGTACATTCGATTTAACGAATAAGACAGTCAAACTCGGGGGCAGTTGCAGGTACTTGAGTTTCAGACGTTGTGGAATTAATTTCGTTTTTTGAGTATGAAACAAAGGGCATTGCTATATAATATGATCTACATGATATAGTCTTGATTTCTATCTGTGCATGAGTATTTCTGGTTGTTAATCATGCGAACTGGAGCGACAGATGCATCAAGATTGTAGCAATCAGCCCTGCAGCGACTGATCATAACGATTAATTTACGGGAGAGTTCTCTGTTGAAAAACCAACCTTTTGCTATTTTAACCAAACTTTTCACTGTGCACTTTCCTCGACTAAACACATAACTCACTTATTTATTCTTTTCTTTTTTATTCGTTGGCTAATTTGCCAACTATTCGATCATTGAGACGTATCTTCAGAACCAGCAATTACTACGATTTAATTGATTCCTCGTACAACGTTCATAGACGGATCAAAGTACCATGGAAAATCTGTTGGACTTTCTCAGCTTAGAAAATTACGGAAGTAACGAATCGTTTCGAGCGGCGGAACAAGGGAGGATCTGCTTGGCTAGTCGCCTAGAGATTCTTCCAGTCAGAAGGGAAAGGAGGAGGATCCTTTAACCGGGCGAAAAAAAAAACGGGCAAAGTTTGCCAACGGAAAACCGGCATCGGGATAAAAAATCAATTAGCGGCGGTTGCAAACGAAAGAAGGCCCGAGGGATCGCTTTTTCTGCCCGGATGCACGCGATGAGGCTTAATATAATTACGCTCGAATATTTCATTTCGAGTTTCTGGAGCACGGAATTCCCCTGTAATTTTCGTGTAAGCCTCGGGTCTCCTAATTTTACAATCGGTCAAAAGATATGGGAAGGCTTTTAATTGCTTTCCTAATCACTCGATGCAGTTATAAATTCCAACATGGGTCGCGCAGCTTCACAGAAGGTAATATTAGGAATATTGTCGTGTTTCTTTGGAGGTCTTGTTTTTATATTTGTCACATAAATGGAAAGAGGAGAAGAATTTATAGTACATAATTTTGTAGTGGTATTTTATGTAAAGTTATAGGAGCAAAAGAGGGAGAAGTTTATTTTTGATAAATATTTATTACTATATTCCATATTAAAGGATGTACGGTGCAGGTCCGAGAATTAATTGCCAATACAAAATATTCAAACGACTGGATACATTGAAGCAAGATAACGTATAAAATAAACGGTAAACATTTCATTTTATGAAGTATATGATTCTCTCAAGACTCGACTTTTTGTAGTAGAATCTCGTGGCAGACTGACTTCTTGATTAATGAACACACTTGACATGTAGAGGCAGATAATCTTCTAAGTATTCCTTTTTCAGTGGAAGTAAATCTCATATAAAATCTACTCCATTTTAAAACAGTATTACATTTTCTTATCTCTCGACCAATACGAACTAATCCGATTCTACATAACTCTGGAAAAACATGGAATTTTCCCTACTCACTATAATTAATAATACTAAACAATACAGAAGATAATATTTGGAAACGTAATATTCAAGACGTATTAGCAGTAATCACAAGTTTCCGCTCTAATGTCCCGCTAAAGTGAACGTCGTTCTGTAATAAAATATTCCTCGTTAATTATCCTTCCCTACTCCAACGTTTATTACTTGCTATTCAATCCCAAGATTCATTTCCAAAATACCTGCTGCTATTAATGCCTAATCGCCTAATCAACGCCTCATTACACCGATATACACCGATATAACACGTAGGAAACACGGAACTGGAGGAACGTGGCAGGCAAAAATCAAACAGCGGGACGACCATCAATTAACGGCAACTCGATCCCATCCCTTCGTGGCCACTTCACTAATCAAATCGATCCCGGCCAGCAAGAATACAGCAATTTCGATCGCTGCTCGTGTGCCTGACCTATTTCCAACTACCTGGCATCTCTTCGTCTATTCGGAGAGCAACAAGAAATCCTACGAGTACGAGTTGCATTCGTCGCGTAATTAAAATCGTGTGCACCGCAATACGAGCGTGATACAGTCAGGAAAAGCAAGGTAGACTACGCGACGAGGATGCATTTGTGAGGGGGCAAGGGATTGCGGTGGGTTGCAGGAGAAGGGTCGTAGACAGGTCGCAGAGGTGTAGGGTTGCCCTTTCACAGCAGCTTGACGAAGACAACACGGCGACGGGACGGTGGGAACAACGGCCAGCACAGAGACAAAAGTTTTCGGGGCCGT
>NT_177563.1:157580-245003 GCF_000188095.3 Bombus impatiens
CGGGGCCGTGGAAGAGCCACGGCCGTGGCTCTTTGCGGCCATGCGCCCCACCTATCGATCCGTCACCCCCTCAACAGCCACGGTCACCTACAGCATCGACAACCGGCGATAGCCCCGTGAACAACAGCGTTCATCGAGATATTTTGTTTCGCGAGACGCGGTCAGAGCAATCTTAAAACATGGTTAGAAAATTGAAAGAAAGGATGAACATTAGAAGGGTGGAGAATATTGAGGGGGGGGGGGAGAAAGGGTGGAAAGAGCTGGTATGAAGTATCGAAGACTGAATATTATGCAGTGCAGGTCCTGTGTGGCGAATAGTTTCAGGGTTGGAACCTCGAATACCGCTTCAGTAGAAAAAATGAGGAAGAAAAGTCCTGGAAGACTGAATGACTTATGAAAAATTAGGGGAAATCGGATGGCTGAGAATTCATAGTGGTCCACTGTTTTAGTTTCTATGAAATTGTAGAGAAAAAAGTATTCGGGCGTACGATTGCTGGACCGAGATTCGAACCCGGATCTTTGGCTTATCGAGTGAGTGCTTTCTCAATTAAGCTATTTGTTAGCCAGACGGACGTCGGCGAATATTTTCCAAACTCCCAAGTTTCAAATGGCTACCGCCTACAAAGTAACGTTCTGTATTCATTATTGCTATCAAAAATTGATTATATTCGTTCGAGTCATGGGAACATGCCGCGACAAAGAATAGAGTTACGGTTAGACTGCGGATTTCTACACATTTGTGAAAAATTGAAAAAATGCACACGATATGATTTTAATAATTAATGATACGAAGTACATAGAATATCTAAAGTACAGCAGTCTCTGTGTAGATTTCATTTATTTCATTATACCCGTAAGAATTGAAATTTCCATCGACACCCATAACTCAGTTATAATTTTTCTCTCTTATTAATTGTCAAAGGAAAGTGACGATACAGTAAATAGAGAGAAGACATAGATCAGTCGTTATTCAGAAGGATCACGCGAATTCAAATCTATTCTATCCTAAGTTCGATGGTCTTGACGTGGCCGTTTCCGATTGCCGACAAATTCCGGATCTTTATCTGGCCGTGTTTCTCCGCACCTTTGTACACGAACGTCTATCCTCTTCGCCACGCGCTCGTTAATGGAGCGTCGAATCACCGTGAGGGAATCGATGGAAAACACGAACACCAAGTGGCGCAGCCTCTCTAACGCGGCTTTTCGACAGCAATTACTTTCTCTCCGAGCAGATTGCCGTGCGGCAACATCTCGCAATTTCCGGAAACCGCGCTTTTTTTCCTCGCCATCTCCCTCTATCGTCAACGACGATTCATTCGGTTCGCGGCTTACCGACGGTTTGTTTATTCGTGGCTCGTTTCCACCACGAACACCGCGAATTCATTTTTCTCGATCCTTCTCCAGATCGATTCCTGTTATTTTGTTACGTTTGCATTGCACCCCCGGCGAACGATCAACGTGCATGAAAATTCAAATTGGTTCGCAGATCTCGTTTTATTTTCTGAATTTGATGTTGATGGTAGTAACTATGTTCTCTATTGTTTTGCGCACTAGGGAACTCGTTAAGCATCGTAAGGTTTCCAAGAATATGAGATGCAATCATTGGAAATGCAAGTCTTGACAGTTGATTCATATAGTATAGAGGTAACTGTACCTTTAGATTGTTAAAAAATTACGATTCGGATGAGTTGAATTGGGAAATAGTACACGTTCAAAGATGCATTGTAGTTTATTTTTTTTCAAGTAACAATTGGTTGACTAGACAAAGAGATTTGTTTGGAATCGCTTTATCAAGTTATTTAGTTGCGAGAATAAAGTTTGACGACAGTTGGTTGATTATTGGGACTCTGGTAGTCCTATGTAGCAATTATTTCGATCAATATCAATAAAATACGTAGGTTCCGGGTCTACGTAGGAAGATAATTTTTAAGGATCGTAACTTTATGACATTCCGAATTATCGTATATTTAACAGTGCATAATTTTAGTTGACCTGATTCACAGAATCTGCAGTTCCGAATTAACATATCTATTTACTGCGGGCTTGTTTCATTATCTACATTCCTGTACATTAATAATTTTCATATAATAACTGGTCGTTATCACATTACAATATTTCTTAATTATTATGAAATTTTTCTCAGAACTTCATGATACTATTCCATATTATTTACAATCAAATTGGTGCTATACATCTAATCTAAAAGTATGTACCTGATGAACACTTTACGTGAAATATTGTACTCCTTCACAGCAAATATAAATAAAAAATCACCATTGTCGAAAGAGAGGCTTCGAAAGCTCAAGTATCAAGTACCAACGTATCGTTTCTCACAAATTTTTCTGTTATCTAGATAGCGAATAAAGGGCTATAAAATATACAGATTCATCTTATTATTGCGAGGGATCGTTTCACAGACTGCTGTCTCGTTTCCGTAGCTCAATTTCTCAGAACGTGAAATCCACGTAAATTATATATTCGTTACGGCGCTTAAGCGCAGCTGGAGACCATGAATGGAGGCTGATTATACGTCGTGGACTTAAGCGGTTCGGTAATTTCGAGCGCAGCCTCGACCATGATGTCTTAGAAGCTAGCCGAGTTCCAGGCTTGGAAAGTTTAGACAGAAAGCCATTCGCCTATTTTCCGAACGTATTAACGGGCCAACGAACTCGATCGCCTATGACATCGAGAAGAGGCTATTAAAACCATTATCGTCGCGAACGAACAACTTTCTCTTCCAAGCAAGTGGTACGAGTCAATGATTTCCGCGTCGAATCGTCCAGAAGATTCGCCGGAACTTATGAGCAAAGTTTTATTTCTGAAGTTTCTCCGATGAATAATACAGAAATTTTTCTTTGTATCGTTACTAATTAAAAATGGAGCCGCCCAGATGGAAGAGATGAGATTTTAATCGAAATTTCACAGCCGAAGGAATAATTGGTAAGATTTTCTTACAAGGAAGTTGGATATTATTTTGCAGAATTCGATAGCAGTTGTACGATGTAAGGATTAAACGAATTTTTCTGGACATTAATTATTTCTTATTCGCGTAGATAATTGTTGCGATGAAAATTTTGCAGAGGGAATAATTCACTGTACAAAGTGGCAAGTATAATATTCAATATCTTTAAAATATTTCACTTTCAGCCGTTTCTGAAAACGCGATCCATCTCTCTTGGAATTATCCTATATATCAGCTAGATGTAAAGCGTTTGAAGTTTGAAGAGACACTCTGGCAGCAGCGTTAAAGCGCGGAGTATCAGCGAGAAATATTATTCGGTCGCTGTCGAGAAATATCGTCGCGTTGCTCATTGTGTAGCGTGCCGAGACCGTGTCAAAACAAAGCGACAAGGTATTTCACAGAAATAACGCACACGCCACTCGTAATTACTATAATTTTTCAACGATAATTTTGTTGCGCTCGAACCTACCAAAATTTCCTATCTCTTTTGCTCTTCCTCCCGTTTGATTCTTTTTCTCTCCTACAATCGTTCTCGACCCAGATCAAGGAGCAAGTTTTTCAAGCTCACTCGACCGTATTACACGACCTTTTTCAGAAATTCAAATTAAAAAACCGCTTGGCTCGTGTCGGAAGCCAGGCACTGTGCGCGGGCATCCTGTTACAGGAGCTACGAAATATTTGCTGGACCGATGCTTGAATCATCGGATCACGAACATTACAACCGTGAAATATTTTCGGCAGGTACATCGAAGAATCCAAGCGGCCATAAATCACCAGCTTTTTTGGTTATTGGAACGTCCCCTCGAAACGCATCGTGGCTCTTCCAACTTTCCAGTGGAATGTCAGGTCGACTTGCTTCGAGGCAGTACCATGATTTCCCTTTGACCCGCGATTGAACGTCGCCGTCTTAAGGATTTTACTAAACGATAAATTAGAATTTCATTCCGTCAACAGATGTGTTTCAAATTATTAGGGAACTTCCGAATAGGGTGTGTTTTCTCAGGCTTTTTCAGACTTCCTCAGGAATTTCATTTTATTGTCGTGTTGCTCCTACAAGGTTTGTGCTCCTACAGAGAATGTTCGCTTTCGGTGATGACGTAAGAGCTTGTCGATGTGGCGGCGGCGTAGCGAGGTTATAAATAAAAACATTAAATAAAACACTCGGAGTCGTACATGTTTTATGGAAGTATTTTGAATTTTCAGATTGCTGAAATTATGTATGAAGCAATATTTTTAGATTGTGTGTATATTAAGCACAGAATAAATTTTTCGTTTCTTCATTTGATCGTCGAAAAATATATTAGGAAAAGTAAGTATTTTAGCGTGTGCGCTGTGTGGAAAATAGCAAATTACATACTTATGGAACCTGTTTCCCAGATAGTATGTCACACGACGTACTTTAAAAATATGCTACACAGAACGAAACATTTCTCCTACACATATCACATTGCTGTTTCAACTTCTAAAATTCATGAACATTAAACCTCGCTATGCATTATAACTTTTAATTCCCAATTTTTAATAGTACACTAAAGCAAACATTATCTCAAAAAACAATAAAGATTTTAGTACGAGAGAAAAAAAAAGTAGATTGTTGGACACGGTGGAAGCACGATAAAACGTTGTGATTTTTCGCGCCATAAAGCAACGCCAAGACCACAGCGAAATAAAATCACGAGGAGCACGCTAAACAGTCGTTCCCTTCCCTCTTGGTTTCAATGAAATATCAGGCTGTGATCGCGAGAAATCCGTGACAGCTTTGCGGTGGAAAAAGCTGCGCGAAGCTCGTCAGCTCGCGAGGAATCGAAGCTGACGCGCTCGCTCGGAAGGTTGCTCCCGAATTTTCGACAAACTCACCGCTTTTCCATCAAACCTGTTCTGTTCCGCCTTTTTAATTTGAACCTTTGTCCGGTCGAATCGAACGATTTATCCCGATTTTCTCTCACATTTTCCATTATTCCTTTCATTTAACTTGTCATTACGCGTTTTTGTTAAAAATTATGCTTTGAATCAGTTTCGTGATTCTTTATTCCTATGACATCGTAAATTATTTAAACACGTTCATTGTTCCAGCGTTTTACACGAACTTCGTATAATCGAATCGTCTATCTTCGTATTTTTCATAACTTGTGTTATTTGTCCATTAAAAAGAAAATTCAAGAAACGATAACGAAGATTCCAACAAACATGCCGGGAGTTCGATAAATATGATAAGAAATTATATAAAAAGTATATCAGTTTTCACTTCTCGTTCGTGGTTTATACGATACGCTGAATCTGTTAAATACTATTGATATGACACGCGTGAGTACTCATCTGAGAATGATCGAGTTTATGGTTTGGAAGTCGATTATTCGGAAACGCGAGTACTTCGAATCAATGGTATGAATAATTCTATTTCAATACGACCACGGTAGCTAACTGCTTCGATATTATCAAAAACATAAACGTTTTGAGTGAATTTGACTCAGAATATGAATGAAACCGATGTAGTCGAGAATATAAATATTCCGAATCGATATGAATATGAATACACGCTTCGAACCGATGTAACCGCGACTATAAATATTTCATACCGATATCATCGAATATATACGATGCCCACGAATCAGTGTAATCGAAAATAGAAAATATATGGAAATATTTCGAGCAAGTCGGTCATTTGAATCGTAATCGACGATATTAATAGTCGAAAGGCGACTTTAATAATCGGATGTCGTTGGAATGTTTCAAATGCTACTATAGTTGTATCGAATTTCCTTTAACATGAATTTCATTGATCGATGGTACACAAATTGAGCACGAATGAGTTCTGACTCGATTTCTTGACTTTTCTCGAATTTCCATTGCCTTTACGGAGTTCTGTGTTTGAAAAAAATTATATACACTATCATGCACACTAGAAAAATTTAAATTCATAAAGATGTATTAAAACATGTAAGAAAAATCCAATTAAGGTCGCGAGAACACAACACGTAACAGAGGACGTAAACGTCTTAAACCAATGTAATCGCAAATGCAGTGTGCCACGAACGTAGGTACAATGGAACGATAGAATCGCAGACCATAGAAAACCCGACGTGAAACGTTCCATTATCGTGTCATGTATTTTTTATCGATTACGTTCCGTTTTTCGACAAGAACGTTCCATTACTTTCCCTCGTGATACAAGATTCTTTGTGACAACATCCCATCAAAGATATTCATCTTCCTTAACCTGTACATCTAGCGGCGTTTCCATTTCCCTTGGCCTTTGTTTGCATACAAATAAGCTAGCTCCCGAACGTCACTTTTTACCTAAAAATCGGCTTCCTTCGGGATGGCAAAGCAGCGTATGTGCTTTCTTCTTTTCAACCTTTCTTTGTCTTTTCTTTCTCTTTCCACCAACCCTCGCTCTACTCCCTTCCCACCTTTCACCAAGGCAGGGCAACGATTGATTGGGCTTCTCTGTTTTGTTATTTTCCGCCAGTTCACGTTCCCTTCTTTGTCGATTCTTTGACGTTTTGCTCGAATACCCTCGAGTGCCGACTGGATTCGATTCGAACATTCGAATCGAAATACGTAACGTCTGATTTCTTTTATGTCGGACGGCTGGCTGTGATTTTCTCCTCTGCAATTCGTGGTCGATCGTTTCCACTAGGTAAACCGTTAGTTAAATTATTTTGCAATTGGCGATTGGAGAGAATCTGATGAATTTGGTTGATTTCTTAATTTTCTTCGTATAAAGATTATCGAGCTAAATTAATGATCCTATGTCTTTCAATAATTGACTAACCACTTTCAGTTTTGTTATAGCATTGTTTTCTTGTAAAATTATCTTAAAATTCGCAATATTTCATAAGTTTGTTTCTTTGACAAAGAAGAAAATGAAAAATTGTTTTCCATGTCTTTTTTAACGAGATGCAATGTTCAGAAATAATTCCAATAGTTCGAAATACAAATCGACATATAATACCATCGTATCGATAAATAAAGAGTACCGATTCGCGGTATTTTTCTTGCAAAATAAAGCGAAAGAATATACTTCACACGGTTCTTTAACCTTATTATTAGTTGTAATATATATTATTCTAATATATATCCTTATTAATTCTAAGATATAGAATTAAAAAATACAGATCGATGCACCACGAAGGGAAAAAGAGTCACGCGATGTTTCGTAGTATTTTTATCTTCGCTGGCGAGGTTTTTAGGGAGATATGGAATTCAGAGATAATCCTCGGAAAGCCGAAAACCGAAATCTCTGAAAACTATCTTCGTAACCACCGTACTATTAGTCACCGGTAATCTCACAGACACGAGCCGAATGAGTCGTAAACTCTAGCGGAGCTTTTAAAATGTAATGCCATGGAGACACGGAATGCTCATCAACGGTTGGCCGACATGATAAATCCGTGATTCAAGAAGTGGTACAGCAGCGAGATATTCGGCCGTAAAACTATGTAAAAACTCTTCGTCGAGTGGCTCATACTACCGTAACATAGTTATCATTATTATCTTTTTTTTGGAGTAACACGCGAAAAAGAATTTTGGCGAACGCAAACTTTTGCATTTAATGACCTACTGTTGTTCGTCGGAAAATGGATTTACGCGAATACTTTGTCTCGTTAGATTAATTATTTTATATTCTTCAGTTCGCTTTTCTTTGTTCTGTTAACCACAATTGACGATATTAACGTTCTTAATGATATTCTATAATCAATAGCGTACTACGTGCATATAAGTCAGCACGTACGTATTTTTAAGTCACGTGCATACTAGCAACTTGAATAGTATAAATGAATAAATTGCGAAAAGATATTTAATAATGATTTATATCAAATATGCATGAGAAGTTTTATAACATAGGCATAGATGTATTATTATATTATTGTAAAGAAATTATTTATTAGCATAGAGGATCGTAGTTAATATTATTAGCTGCAGAGTAGAAGAGTCACAGCGTTTTCACTTAGATATTTCGTATCAATTTTAGATGCTTCATTACTGTATATTTTTATGCTTTTATAAGAAATTCAATGATATTAGAATATACGAGGATATATTGTGAAATATTGAAATTATAATTCTTGTCGTAATAATAAATGGATGAGAGAAATTTCTGCTAAAATTGTATTTCTGTAGTTGTGATCGTAAAACCACGAATTCGTATAAATATGCAAAGTCTAGTAATCAAAATCATATTTGCAGCGAATATGATACGTTCTTCTCTGTTAATTTCTTTAATCCGACTTCGTTTCTCTGATAATTTTACATTAGAATTTTAAACTCGTAACCATGCAACTGTGACCGTGGAAACGAGAACCTTAGTAATTCTGATTCTGTCAATATTTTTCCACGTACATATTCGTACACTCCATTTTGTACAGAATGGAACCGAAAAACTACGATTCCAAGTGATTTTTTCTCCATTTTATGTTTCCTTTCTGCCACCCTTACTTTGTTTCAGCTGGAATACAGTTTCAGCGTTGTTTGCTGCGCGATTTATAAAAGCGCGCGTAATTTTTACACGCCCCGCGGTACGTATTTGTTTCGACAGGAAAATACGTGAAATATCGCCGGTTATCAAACAACGAGAAGCTTATGTTATATTTTTATCCGCGTCATTTCCCCCCACGAATTAATGCCGGCTATTCTTTTACCCGACAACCGCGGAAATGAAACTGCATGAATTATTATTAATATTATTAGATCGACTGATATAAAACCGCGATGGGATTCAGCTAAATGTATTGCAACGAAACATGAATCACGATTAAACAATTTCCATCGGAGAATGGCAGGTTTTTCATTATTTTCCATTTATTTATTTCTTCTTTTTATCAATTAAACACGGTGAAAACGAGTATTGTGTTCGAATCAAACGATTAAGCAGCCAATCCATGACTTATGTCACCCATCTAGAAACAAAATTTTTCTTTTTTTCTTTTTTGGCAAGTAATACTTCCCCATATTGCTGATATATTTTTCATCTTGCTTGTCGATGAAATTATAATGCTGCTTTGAAACAGAAAATTTCTTATTATGTTCACAAGTCATGATTTCCCATATGTTTCATATTTTCCACGTAATATTTTCGATCAATTAAATGCGATAAACTACTTCCGAGTTGAAATCAAACGTTCAAATTGTCAATTTGATACAGTTATAATTCTCCGTAGAGACAAAGAAATATCCTCATTATCGACGTAAGCAAAGAGTTAGACTTCTCATTATTGTAGCAACTAAGTCCAGATGTTTTTCATTATCGTAGGCTGCGCTTGAATTATCCTTTCCAGTTGCAATCGTCGTTACAAATACGTTACCCAAACTTTCTGAGAACTCCTGAACTTCATGAAATTCTGCATATCGTTCGAAAAGAGCTGTGAGTTTCGTTTCATCAGAAACAAATGCAGTTGCGATAACATTTAACTCGCAGCTTTGTGTCCTCACGCGTGAATGTCGAACGCGATGCCGAGCTCGCGTTAATTAAATGCCCTGTGTCGAAATTGTTTCGTTTCCTCCTTTCCCGATTACGCCGAATCTCTTTTTTAACCGTTCAAAATACAGACGGTCGATCGTCGAACGTTTTCTGCTTTTATAGCGCTTTTGATTTAAGGAACGAGAGGTTGCCTTCGCGCCTTTCTCGACGCTCTTTGGATCCTGGCCAAAGCGAACGAACCACAGCCACGTTTTTCTCGGCTGTGTACGACGTTGTCATACGATATATCGCACGAAAGACAGTGAGAAATCATGCGGCGGAGAAGCTTGTGTCTACTTTAGGAGACACTTTACGAGTGATGCGTTTATTCTTTCAAGGAAAATCTGTGTACGGGTCGTGGAATCGAAGAGGGATGCTTTATACTCGTCAAAGTGAATCATCGAATGAGTCAGCTGCACTTTTGTCCTTTACTGCTTATCATTAGGAATTAACTTTGATGAACGAATTTGTGGATTCGTATTATTTAAGAATATGGAGTGTCATATATAAATTCTTCTTTTGTAATCTCTACAATCGTTGCAGTTTTTAATCGAGAAACGATTCCCAGAAGCAAAGCTCATCAACTTTATAATTCTTTGTGCACAACTAAATCCACCTAAATCCCCGAGGAAAATTTCGAAAGGATATAAAATAAAACGTGGAACGATAACCAAACCTCTTACATTTGCTTCGAGATGAAAATTTCGTGATTTCGTAAGACGCAATCGCGGAATGTCCGCCGCGTTTCTTCCGTTTTCGGGACGCAGGGACGAGTCGTTTCTTCAAGTCGAAGAAGAGACTGATATATGTGACCGCCCATTCTTCTTCCTGCCATCTGACGCTTCAATTTCAGGGCAATTCTAGGTGACGGAGTAGCAATTCGCAGGCAGCGCATCGACCGCCACGGCGAAACGAGATTTCTATCTGTCGGAACGAGCTAATGCACCGGCCGAGTTTGCCCCGCTGATTCTACGTCCTCGTTCCAACTGCTTTCTGCTGGAAAGAACTCGCGCTTCCGTTTGACCCGAGTCTCTCTTCCTCTTTTTTTGCTTTATGGCCCTCTCTGTCTATCGATTTAAGTTCCGTCACTTTCCTAGATATGCACTGGGGACACACGGTGCCTATTTGTGCCGCGTAGATTAATGATTCTTCGCGTGAATGAGAGAGCGTCGTAATTAGGGATGAGAGTATGATTATTGCGAGAGGAAGTGCTGGTGGTGATGAATGAAATTATAAATAAATATCACGATTGTCATTTGTAACTTTCTGAATCAAATATTTTTGTACTGAAAGATTGTTTTCCTCTATGAATTATCAACAACAGAGGGACATTTTTTCTAATATTTTTGTGGAAGATGAAAGGAAGGAAAAGATTTTAAAATCAATATGTGTACTAATGAACTTCGTTTTAATGCAGGAATGAGAATTATTAGCAATTTTAAGTTATTTTAGCTCGATGTTGTTTGATACGCGTATCTAGTGATAATAGAAGCACTACTAGTATTTCGATAATGCTGTTTAACTACTTTTTCCTGAATGAAAAATTAAGACGAAAGAAAGCAAAGATGACATTTTTGGAGCGGTGCAGATATTGAAAATTTATTACTCGAAGCGAAGGAATATTCAACGCGAGAAATTGTTTGTTCCAACAGTAGACTCGAATGTGTCGATATTTACCTGTTACCGTTTCATCATTTACACAGACGAAGTTAGCGAAACGGTCGACAAACTTCCTTCCTATTTGCGTTCACAGTTTGTTTAATTAAAATCAGAAGTCGCGAAGCAAACCAGCTCAAGTGGCCGTCTGTGAATCTCGGAAGTTGAAGAAACGCGTGTCACATTGCGATTTCCCTTCCTTCTTCTTCGTCGTACCTTTTAACATTAAGATACGTAAATAACAAAGAATTCGTATCCATAAATCTCGTCTCTATCGAGAATTCAATTTAAACTTGCTCTATTTAAATAATATCGACCATCAATCATTCAGCATTGAAAATCTGATCCGAAACACGATATCACTGATAAAACTTGTTAACCAAATCCAAAAGTCGAAACAAATTACGCATCGATAAATCTCCTTCAATAGCATTTCTAGGCGGGAGGAGAGAAGTCGAGTTAAACGGTACCAAATCCAATCGTAGAAATTTTTCCAAGGGATATAACCGACAACAAAAAAGAGAGCTAGATAGATAGATAGATAGATAGATAGATAGATAGATAGAGAGAGAGATAGATAGATAGATAGATAGATAGATAGATAGATAGATAGATAGATAGATAGATAGATAGATAGATAGATAGATAGATAGATAGATAGATAGATAGATAGATAGATAGATAGATAGATAGATAGATAGATAGATAGATAGATAGATAGATAGATAGATAGATAGATAGATAGATAGATAGATAGATAGATAGATAGATAGATAGATAGATAGATAGATAGATAGATAGATAGATAGATAGATAGATAGATAGATAGATAGATAGATAGATAGATAGATAGATAGATAGATAGATAGATAGATAGATAGATAGATAGATAGATAGATAGATAGATAGATAGATAGATAGATAGATAGATAGATAGATAGATAGATAGATAGATAGAGAGAGAGGGAGAGAGAGAGAGAGAGAGAGAGAGAAATAGGGAAAGAAAAAAAAAGAATTAACTTGGCCAAACACGATCTATCAGAGCGCGTTTTATTTGCACGCGCCAACTCGCGGTCGAAACAGAGAACCCCCGACCCCCTGTGAATCGTTCCCGGTCTGCTACCCCTTCCAACCTCTTTCCAACCCTCTTGCTATCCTCTTTTTTCTTTCCTCGAAACGAAATTTCGTGCTCGATCGCGATTCATGGCCCGCACAGTTTCGACGCAATTCTCGTTTATCGAGTGGCTCGGACGGGCAACGAGCTTCGCGTGTCCGGATGTTCGCCAGCTTAAACAGCCCGACGTCCATGACATCGCGCAATCCGTCATCCGCACCGGCTGATTAATTGCAGCCCGGTTCTCCGGCTCGAGTGCGATCCAGACGAGATTTAAACAGTTTTTGCGTCGAATCGATGGTGAGATCGCTCGCCACGTTAAGATTCGATCGCGTTACGGCGATGCAACGGTAGATGGGAATGGCTTTCAAATGGATCCGGTTGTTGCGTCTAATTGGAGTTTTAGCTCGGATCGTGTAAGAATTTTTCAGGGTAGAATTTCTAGTTTGTGAGAATTCTTTTTTGTTTTCGTTTCGTTTCTCTTCTCTTTTTTTATAGAAACAGTTTTTCGCTATGAATCGGTTGTTCGATTGCGAGATCGCACGGAACGTTCGTAACATTCGAAAGTTTTACGTTGATGTTGCGTCCGATTACAATTCCAACTGAGATTGTTGGGTGGGAATTTTTCAAGCTAAAATTTTTAGTTTATGAGAATTTATGTTCCTATAAAACGATTTCAGGAACGTGGAAATATTGGGATACATTAGATTACTGGTTTTCGGTGAATGGTATGAGCGGTACCTATTGATGGCACGTGAACTATGGTGAATTATTTGTAGAATATGTTGATCGTGAATTCCTGTTTGCATACGAGGCATATTTTTGCTAGTGGTATTGAAATTTTCGGGTTTTGCTTCTGGGCTTGAGTATTGGCATTCGTGGAAATAGTCAGAATCTTTATGTTAGATTAACCCATTTGCAATGAAAGTTGGTTAATCATTTTAAGAACTTAAACACATGATCCGATTGACTTACACCGCTATGATTTTACGCTTGTAGATTGTTTTTTTTTGCTACCGAAAGAAACATCTACCAAAAAAAGATCGTACTATTTAAAACCTAACGGATTTAACGGAATGTAGGAAATGCATTCTCGACAGCAAGAGCCGAGACTCGTATTTAGAGCTTGTATTTTGTATTAACGAGACTATGCAGGGGTTTCGTGCGTGTCACGCGATCGTTCAAGAAAGCTGGAAACTTCTGTGCTACAAGAACGATCATCAGGGTGGAAAGTTGCTCGAGTTCCTAGTATTCCGTGAAGTGGACCGAAGTTTTCCACCCTTGTTCGTCCAGTCTCATGCACTTCGACCATTTTCGATTCTCCTTTCTACTCTAAACCTTAACTCTGCCGATGTAACTTCAACCTCTGTAATTTTATCGTGTCTCCGTTACTTTCGTTTGTAATTCTCGTCGTTGCGCGAAACAGTCTTCTTTCCTACCGTTGTTTCGTCACCGACTGGAAACTCTACATTCTCCTTCTAACCTTTCCATTTGTCAGTGCGTTCGAAAACTTCTTTCTCTTTTCCCGAAAAAGAAATACCGAACAATCTAACTGGAAACTCTACGAGATATCACGTATGCTTCCCACTGAATCTCGTGGAAACTTATTCTCCATTAAAACTTTCTCGCTCCCGTTTCAGTCGCCTCGTATAATCTTCCAATATTTGTTCCGATTCTTTCTAGGGACAGACACGATTTAAACGGGAGAAAAACATTCGCGGATCCCATCCAGAGGGTGGAAAGCGTGTTCGAGTAAACAAACTGCTTCGGGTTTTCCAACGATATACGGTGTGTTTAAATGATCGTGAAAACGTCAATGGATTGTGTGTAGGCTAGCGTCGTCTCCTGTTTGACTATTCGGGTTACTGCATTTATGTTTTCAAGCACTTGATATATATATGTTGATATGGGACTACGCGTATAGTTGCTATATAGGCCGCAAATATAGCCTAATATAGCGATTGAAATAGTTGAAAGATAGACGACGTTAATGTGTACAGTGCTCATAATGTTTAAGAACTTCAAACTTAGATTACCAAAAGAATTGTAAGAAGTAGCGCTTAATTTCTATAAGAACCAAAGAACTGGACCCAAACTATAGGATCTGTATCGATCTATTATCACTAATTAAACAATTTTCAGTTGAATAATATAAATAAAACGATATTTTTAAATAAATAATATTCCATTTAAGGATCATTGAGCATTGAGAAATCTAAAAAGGATAATATTAGGTTGTAGAAAATGATTAAAATTACGATTTTTTTCCGGTCAGCCGTTTCAACAGATTGTGTGGTAGCTCTTAATCCACACTTGCAACGGAAAACAACTCGTTCCAGAATATACGCCCTTGTCCCTGCTCTAGCTTTTCCTTCCTGCCGACCAGCCTTCCTCCGTTCTTCCGTAATTGCGAGAATTTCGTGCCCGAAAGAGGACCAGCCACGGTGACAAAGCTGTCACGGCAATTATCTCGAAACGCGTGCACTGGCTTGGAGTCAGAAGAACGAAGATGGAAAGGGGCAGAATGGAAGAAAATCAGAGGGGAGAGAGAATCCAGTTTGCTCTCCTTTTGCGATACGAGCCGCGAGATCGGTTAATCACTGGACACCGGAGAAAACCAACGCCTCGAAAATTGTCCCCTATGCGAGTTGGTAAATAACGGCTGCCATCGTTTTCCTAGCTTCCCTCGCCGCCACCAAGTTTGTTTGCCAACGATAGAATCGAGCGTATCGCGTATACGGTGAATGGAACGAATATTCGATGACGGAAATTCGAATGAAATATACGACTTTTAATTTCGTAGAAAATTTTTATTTATCTAGGTAATAACGAATGAGTTTGGAAAAAAATGAGGTAGTCTTGGAGTAATTTATTCTGTGGTGCAAACTTGACGAACATTTGAGAATATGTGCTTTGCGATCATATGGAGATAGCGTCGTTCCTCAGTGGTGCATTTTTGTCGCGATAGCAGTCAGCGAAGAGACACACGTCCGTGGAAATGATGGTGTCAGTTCAGCAAAATAAAGACTGATTACTTTAGTGATTCTATCGAAAGCTTCGCGTAGAAGCAAACGATGCTTCGATTTGCAATATTTGTAATTCTTGCGATTTCAAAGCGCGAGTCACGATAAAATCTGTTACTAATTTGTCACTGCTCGTTCCTCAAAATTTTGTATGTTTGGAGGCACCATATTACCATTGACTAACGCTTGAGTATCCTTGAATTATTAAAGGATGCTATCAAAGAATATTAAAATTCATTATATTGATCTTGAAGTTTGAATCGCTATTAAATTTCTTTTAACTTCGCCACTGTTTGTTCCTTAAAACTTTATAATTACCGATAGATCAGTTTTCATTTTCATCTCGATGTTACGAGGAGAAACAAGATTCTACTGTCTCATCACTCGATCTCCCTCGTGCTGTCGTTAAACTTCTAACGATCCATCGTACAGACTTTATCAGCAACGTTAAAGCGTCACGTTACGAGGGTTCGCAAGATCCAAAGGGAGGAGTTTTTGAGCGTTTTCTCCGGGGATTTTTGAATATCTGGCTGGCACGTTATCGCGTGGTCCAAAGCGTTATCATCGTCGAGAAACTTTTCGTGGTTGTTCTTTCGCCGTTGCTTGCGCGAATCCTCTCTCTCTCTCTCTTTCCTTTCATTCTCTGTGGAAGACACACGTCTCTGATTCTCACGATATAAACGTCAAATTCACGGAAGAAGCGCAAGAGAATTTCGAGGAGTTTCCCTCGGGATTCGGGAGATCTCCCCTTTTTTTCTTCCCTCTACACTTTTCGTTTCGCCATCATATCCGGGGATCTACTATCTATCCTAAACGTAGAGAGATTTCCCAACGCTGTTCTTTTACACCTGGCGATGCGTATCCCCTTTTCCTTTTCTTCGTAGATCCATTTTGATCGAAGAGAAAAATTCCCAGTATCCCCCACGTGAATGAAATATTTTCTAATCTCTACGGGACATGCGCGTGTAAAATATTATATCGTAAAGATTTTAAAAGTTTGATTTCTCAAATTTTTCTGATAATTTTTCCCTACAATTTCTACGGAATGGATGCTTTGCGGAAAAACAACCAGAAATAAAGATGAAAAGGTATCTTTTCTCCGTTTTCCTCTTTGGAAATCGAATATAAACATCTCTGTTTGGAAAAACCACTTTCTGTTGCTTTTCGTTCATTTTTATTCTTTGTAAATCTTCTTTTTACGCCATCACGAGAATTCTTTGCTAGAAGCTTCTGTATGAGTCGCAGGTAACTTTTTAATTAATCTAAATAACGCTCGTTGCTGGTAAACATCGTATTAAATATTAATGATATAAATTTATACGCGCATTATAATATATATATTATAATGTAGAGTAACCATAAAATGAATACCAATTACACGATAAATTATACATTAGTATCCATAACAGTACAAAATAGTATACATATAATATAATAGTAAACACATATAGACATAATCTATCTATAACGGTTGCAAAAAGACACGAACAACGCGATTCTTTATCGCCTAACTGGTTTCTCGTTTACGTCACGATCTTTCGCGACCAGATCTTTCGCGACCAGATCTTTCGACGACACAAATTAGTTTCGAGTCGGCTGCACCGACCCTAGTCTAGCTAGTGATTGCACTTCGCCGGTGCACCACGTTGACGATCTTTTTCCACCAGGCAACAACGAGGTAGAACGCGTTTCATCCGGTCGCTTTTTTCGCCAGGATTTCTTTCAGCGCGTTCGCTCATTTTTCATTTGTTCGTTTCTTTCGCCTGAGGAACAGAGGCAACTGGAGAAATTCCTGGCTGACGGAAAACCACGCGGCCAGATGAGATTTCGCCCTGGGGAAAGGAGAAGAGCGACCGATGCAAAGCGTTTTATTGCCGGCGCTCCGCTTTCGAACTTTCGCGCTGCCCCTCGCGAAATTACGGTGCAGGAACGCCCGAAACTCGAACGCGGAAACCTCTCGCAGGATTTGCACTTCGAAGATTGTCCAACGATCCAAAGAGTAGAGTTGGAGCCACTCCATGGTCTTCCGGTTTTAGGATCTTGAAGCTCGAACGGCACGTGTTTGAAAGAAGCGCAAGTTATCTCGACGAAAGCAGCTTGGGTTTCGTCTTTCATACGTCTTCCAATCTTTACTCTGTCTTTTGTTCACAGGGTATGTATGGTAATCGCAACAAATTGCGTATAGAAGTATGTTAAAATAATGGAAGATTTGCAAGTGTCGTGGAAATATTAAAAAATGTTGCAATTGAACTATTAGGGAAGGAAATATTTTGAATCATTGGAAAATTTAGGCATATTCCGTGATATTATAGAGATATATTGGAATATGAGAAAAATTGTATTGTTAGGATTCTTTTAAGATAAATTCATGCAAAGTCTTGCAAAGTAAGAGATCTTGCTAGATGTTACGCGAGAGCAAATGTGATTGCAGATGAGGAGGTTAGATTTTTAAGTCCTAAATCTATGGCGTTACTATAAACCGTATTTTCGTAATAATTTGTTTACAATTTGGCAACATGCACCTTTTTCGATTAAAAATGTACAGAGTAATATAAGAGGACAAAATTCTTCAGTTATTTTCCTATAGTTTTATGGTCCATAAATTGGCAATTCAAAAATGTTCCACTCTGCTTGAAATAATTATGCATATAAATATTAAATCTTCCCCGAATAAATTACGAAACAACTTAATGAGTTTCTGAATGCTTTTGCGATACGTAAATTGACAATTCGGAAATGCTTTGCTTTGTATGGAGACAACCAGATATTTAAGGGATGAATGATTTTATTTAAACTAACTTCTCAATTGAACTGAAACTTAATTTGAGTGAATATATTTTGCTATATCGTGGGATGAGGTTGGGATGCATCGTTCGCGGAAGAGATAGCCGAAGAAAATTTAAGGGTAATTTTATTGAGAATCGAGCGAAGGGATGTAGTTAATGCGGCGTAGCAAAGATGATTCCACGAGAATTCACGATTTTTCGTAGATGAAGGAAATTTTCGAGTAAATCCGCCGTAAATCTAGTCCAGCCAGAGCAAGTAGAACGTAGCACTGTGAACTTAATACGTCGCGGCTCCTTTAATCTCGATATTTCAAGAATTCGCCAAGTCGGCAGATACTCGTGAAATACTTGGCCAACTATGAGGACCGATAGCCTCCAACTACGAGTCAGCGTTAACTTTTAAAGGTACGCGTATGCAATGACGTGTAATGAGCATGATACATAATAGGAGGTTCCAGCAAAAATCAAAACCTAAATATGTACTTTGTGTTAATAATTTGAGAAATGTTTAAAAGACAATTTCGAAGAGCAAACGCAAACCGTGTACTTCGTAATCGTCGTCTCTCTACCACTTTTTTTCACAATCATTTTAGGATTTTATCAAATTCTGGGGATTTATAATATAAATGTATCATAAATACCATTAACGATATAACCATGTTAAGCGTAGAAATATTTGAAAAATAAAACGTGATTTACATCGCTCTTCGGATTGCAATTATTAAAGTTTAGGAATTTTAGATTATTCCTCGAGTCTCCTAATATTTCACCCATAAAAATCGGAATTTCATCTTCAGAAATATATGAACCTCTACCATATATCATGTCTTTGGTATTTTATGGGTAACAATCATTTCGAGATTAAAGGGGAGAACCCGATATTCTGAAAATTTTACATCGAATGTTCAATTTCGGCAAGGGTCTGATCCGGTTAATTATTTTGCGATAAACGTACAAAGGGAGGCCATAACGCCTTTGGTTGGAGACTGGAGAGGTGCCGATCTCGATAGGAAAGACTGTTTCCAGGAAGTGGCAGTAATCTGGCGTGTTAAGTGGTCGATAGGGAGTGCCAGTTAATTTTCTCAGTCTGCTATTCTATCCTGAATCGGACGTTTGCATAATCACAGTATGAAATTTCTATTAGTGGAGATATGGATGAATAAGTAACACTTGACGTAGCACCTATCTGTAATATATGTAATATTTAAACATAATATACGTAGATGATAGTAATTAATCTGTGGTAGTTGAGTTGTGAGTCGTCTTAAATTCGATTACGTTTCAATTTATTATTTAGAAATTTTTTGAACATATTTTTAATGACATTCATGACGGCATTTTTTAGGACATGAACCTCCCTTTACAATTAAGTTAAGCTAAATTAAAAATTAAAAATCCCTATTCTTCTCCTGTTTTATTTACTTTTATTCGACATAAGAATTTGAATATTGCAATAAATTTAAAATCGTCTGGTAAAAAAAGAAATGGAACTACACATAATTCGTGTTCTCATCTCGATAAAAGCCAACATCAATTTTACCAAAAACATTCGCATGATTTTAATTATTGCAAAAAACAAACAAATGTAAAGACCTTCGTCTTTCCAAATTCAGCAATTCCAATACGTCACACAAATGTTACTGTCTCGCATTTCATCATCCCTTTGTCGCGCGAACACGAATTATTTCTCATTTACTTACAGCTTCTACTTCTTCCTGTACGTAACCATGAAATAAATATTCGATAATTTCACCCGTAATATTCACCCTCACTTCTAGTTACCCTCGCTAAAAACGCGATAAATTACCCTTAAAAGTTTCCTGTGTCCACGCGTCACTTCCCTTAGTATCAATCCTCCAGAAAAGGATTCTCTTTATCGATTGCCCGAAAAAACCGTAATTCTCCTGTTTGAGCCGCTTCTTTTCTTTTTCGTTACGTCTTTCTTTTTATCTCGTGGACATATTACGAAGCACAGGGATCACCTGATCTAACTTGGTGAAAATCGCGTGAAAATCTTCGAGTTTGGTCGTTTTTTACAACAGTGGGGCTCGATGCAGGCCGGTCGAAGCGCTCCGTGAAAATCAGTTGCCGTGAGAGATTCAACAGCCGGACATCGAGCGGAAAGAAGGTCGTTAAGAGGTTCCAGCGAAGGGCGTCCGGGGATTCTCTCCTTATTAAGTTCTTGCGGATTAGCGCAGGACGTGGCCCTTACTCGCATATTTCCGGTCCGCTCTGGTTTTTCTTTTTTTTCTCCTCTCCCTCTGCCCTCTCTTTTTTATTTTCTAAGAGAGTTAATTGAATTGGCTTTGATTTTCTACCCGTTTAGACCCTCGTCAACGACGTCAATTTGTATTATTAGAGTTAACGAGCCGAAAGATGTAAAACTTCGCGGGTAACTTCGTTAACAAGCTTCTCTCATGTTAAGATTTCAACACGTGGATTTCGTGGATTCAGCAAATAAGTCGAGTATTTAGCAAACGAATGAATCTTATTGCAGATGTCATAGTATATTGTTTTAAATTGTAACTGGTTGTACGTATGATAGGAAATATTATCTTTAGAGGATCAGTTAATGTTAAATTTATAGTACAGGATAAACGATGTATAATATATATATATCTGGACTTTTTCTGTTGGTCTTATTTCTTTCTCCATTAATTTCAGTTCAGCGTTTACACAAGGATTTTCCGTATTTACAGATGAATTACACACAGCAAAGATCCGATGAAAATTTCGTAATTGAATATGTTTGTATTACAATTCTCTGTCTTTTCTTTTCCATTTTTTCTACCCTTTTCTCCGTGATGCGAATAGAACCACGATCGTATAAGATTTTAATATAGATACCAACCAGCGATAAATTCGGTTTTCATTCGTCAGTGCCGTATCTTTTTTTCACCATTCCGCGTTAGTTTTCACGAGAGAACCGCAAATATCCTTTAATAAACCTGGACAGATATTCGCAATGCGTGTATTATCGAATTGGTCCGATAATAGTCGTTGCGCCTGGAAATTGAAATTCGTTCAAAGATGAGCGTAGAAAAATATAGTCGGTTTTTATCGGATTCTGTCTTGTATTTGATCAGTGCGTACAAAGTGCCATTTTTTCAAATCAAATTTTGCAGAATGTCGTATTTTATAATCACGTGATTCGATGCGTCTACTTCTCCAACGATTAATAGGTTTCATTATTCCAGATCTGTAAGAATTATAGATTCCAGAAATGAAAATTTCTTGAGCTGATGCACAAAAGTTACGATTCCTTTATTTATAGTTTTTTTTAAAATAACCAACTAAAAAATTGCCCATATGGAATAAAGGATACTTTTAAGCTTCCACAAGCTGGTAGATTTATGTTTTTAACAATTTTCATGTATCTTTTCCCAAGCTTCATCTCATATAAAAACGTTATGATCATCTCACTTGAGATATCAATAATGAGATTTTTATATCTTTATTATAAATCTCTATAATGTTTGGCTTATAGTAAGTTCATTCTTCTTTACGTGACTGACAATCAACGATAAAAGACAAAATCTACTAATATCGACTCGTTCCTCAAATTCAAACTAAAAAGAAATAACGTTTCCAATATTCCTAATATTATTTATTAAGTCTTAATAGCTGAATATTATAATATTAATATTAGGCTTATTGAAGCAACTATCGAGACACGATGTTATCTTATTTCATACTGGATATAGAGTTGTAAAGCATTATTCGAGATGGAATCGACGAGAAAAAATCGCAATTATGTATCGACGGTAATTAAGTAAGTTTTCAGAGGAAACAGAAGACGATTGATGTCAGGAGAAACAAGTTTCAAATTTCGTGCACGATATTGGAAAGTCGTATCTCGTAGCTAATATTCCGTAACGGATCATGCAATTAGTTAGGAGCTATAATTAGAAGGCGAGGTCGAATTCGTAGCGAACTTTAGCTTCTAATTTCGATACGCGCGCGTTACATCCAGGGAATTAATTTATTAGCGGTTAGTTTGCTCGAACGTTCTCGCTTAGAAATGTGCGTCTTTAAAAACTGAACCATAATCACTTCCACTCGTAATTGTACTGTTTCCTGTTTATCGATGCATACTGATATACGTTCCTATACTCGTTTCTACTATTTAAGAGTATTAAGATTTTATTTACTTTGTCTTTACATTAAGATATTTGAACATTTCTATTGAGGCTGTCAGCCAATTTCGTGAAATTGAAATCCGTCTTTTTAATAATATCCGTTTAAATTAAACACACTTTTATGATCTCTATATAATTAACTTTTAATAGGATTGTATGTATTGTAACGTAATATTTCAATTTAATACTTGATTATTTCCAAATTATGTTGTTGCATATTTCACTCCTTCATGTTGTGTTAGTTTTATAAAACAAATATTGATTATAACACACGGTATCTGTAATCAATAATACAATAAAGACAGAACACAGTAATTGTAACTAACAGTACAACACTATTTTTACCACACAAATTACAATGTCAAAAGATTTTTATTTTCCTTCCCTTGATTTTTCTATTTCTCTATCTAAATCAGACACATCCACGCCTTAAAAATCCTCCACAAATCACGCGAATCTGGTATCCCATTTGGCCCACGAAATCCCATATACTATCCCATATTCCAGATGAGCTTCCATTACCGTTACGTTCGCCCTATTAATATAGTAGAGGCATTATCGCAAGCAAGCACGCAGCGTGTTAAGCAGTCATGTCTGAGCCTCTGTTTTCGCTGGCCAGGGGTTCAATCAGCCGGATGAATAACGCGAAAAAATTACAACTATACGTCATGATGGGAGTACCATAAATCGAGCCACGTCTTTGCTTCGGATCGCACCCCCATGGAGATCCGGTCGCCGCCATGACAGCCAGGAACGTGAGGCTAACACGCGGACATTATGAAAGGTCGGATATAAATTTTTGCTCTGACATGACGAGGATAAACTGCGATCGTGATCATTAAACTGCCGATTTTTATGCAAATTTATATTTTTACAAATAGTAAGTATGGAACGGCAAACAGAGATTTATTTTATCTAAAAGCGTTACCTATCGGACTGGTAAATAAATTGGGTGAAAAATAATGGGAAAATAGTATTTCAGATGTTGGAATATTTTCAATATTTTCGCGTATTATAAGTATTTTATGTATTTTCGTACGTTTAAATTCCCCAGAAATGCATAAGCACAGCGGATCATTATCCGTGCAATAATTGCGGTTAGAATGTCTCGTAATACGTCGTAAGTGGTGGCGTTTATCCCGGATACTGATTACAGACTGAGTTTTAGTGGTCTGTACTCATCAAAGGGGCCAACTTGGCTGTACCATTTAGAGCTTTGTTATTTCTTGTTCGAAGTTTCTTTGTTCCATTTCTATTATTGCGAGTCGGCCCTCGAGAGAATATTGATAAAGGGAAGTTTTCGAAAACTGAACAAAGAACTAAATATTGAAGAACAGTAAACGACGGATGAAGAAAAATCGAGACAATAACAGTACTCTGTGAAAACCTAAAAACGTAAAAAAATCATATTCTGCCACGAACCTGGTTTCCTTTGGATCGTTTTCAATCTACAGTACAATTTCTTCGGTTCGAGAAAAATATAAAAAACTCGTTGTTAACCCTTATCATTTCAATTATGCCATTTATAATATAGGTCTGGCTTGCGTTTAGCGCAGCTGTCAGTTACAGTGATAAGGGTTAATAATATCCTTGATTCCTCGTTTCCATTTTATGCTAAAGTCTTTCTTTAGTCATTAAGCTTCTTTTTGTTCCCTAGAATGAAAGAGTGATTGGAACTCATAAAACTTCATGAATCGTTGCAGGAACTAAAATGTAAGATAAAATTAAGGATCTTCATTAATCAGAAAAGTAAATAGTTTATACGATTCGAGCTACAAACGAAATGGTATCGTGTTCAATGGCAAAAGCTTTAGATTTCAACTTTCATTATTTCGAAATAAAGATTGATAGGGCAGATAGAAAATTTTAATTGGCCGAGTTGATTCGTTCGAGCTTGACACGGCGATGAACCATAACTTTAGTCCGCGAAGTTTGATGATAAATGTTGAGCCACTGATAAATCTTGGACCGTTCGGAGCTCTAGAAACGAGCCAAGACAAAAGTTTGGAGAAGTAGCGTGGAAAAGTTTTACAGCGAAGACTAAGTTGAATTGTTTTCGAAGCGGCCTGGACGAGTGAAGGCGACGAGACTTGATTTTATAATGAGCCTGCGGACCCTTGATCTCTTCTCAGATTTATAACACGAAAGTTCATCGTTTAGACGTTCTTAGTTAGGTGTCGATGCTTTCTCAATTTCGACCGCGATTTGAAAAGTTTAACACATCGCGCAATGAAATCTAATGACTCGAGTAGCCGTCGTCACACGTGTTTTTTTTCTGAAAATCTATAAATATTTTAATGTTTCTGTTTCTGGAAGAATATACGATCCTTATCCTCCATTCAGATTTGAACAGAGAGAATATACATATACGTTAAAAGATTACATTACTTATGGAATGACACAATATTTCCATTCTTATCGCAAAATCCAAGAGACACAGGCAAGAAATTATAAATTAGAATCCCATAAAGCTATTCGAGCTAGTTAAAAGCAGGTAAATTTTTCAAGAAGGGGACCATGAAGTTATTAACAACAGAGAGCTTAAATTTTAAACAACTATTTCTTCACCTTCACTATGAATTTTCCGAACATCTAAACAATATAATACTTCCATTTATTTCTAAACCTTATAGAAACCATAAAAAGCCGATTCACCCTTACATAGAACAACGAATTGTTTTTATACCTCCATGTAATAGCTTAAAACATAAATTTTTTAATTCTAAGCTCAGCAAAGGTATTTGACGTCCCTTCGATGCGAAGCTAACGAGATCAGGATACGCACTGTCGCGTGTTCGTGTTGGGTTGGCGGGAGTTTCGAGCGAAGTGAAAAATTGTAGGCTGTTAACGATGATTAGGGGGATGTTCGTTATTGGAGCGGAAGCGAAAGGTGCTCCCCTAGCCGTTTCCAAAGGTATTATACTCACCGATGACGATGATTCAACGTATTTACGACGAATGGGAATTTCGAGATCGTGCCACGAGATTAGATTACGTTCGTGGAACATGGACGCGAGGGAGAACGAGTAATGGCGGCGATAAAGAATAGGTGCATCGACAAACAACGGATAAGTTTCGTGAAGATGACAAATTGTTACCGGAAATTCGTCGCGATATTTTAATCCTTGCATCGAGGCTCTATTGCGCATTGCTGTCGTTCCATAAATTTCCATTTATTAGGGGCGAATTAATGCGCGATTATGTCCACGCGTTCTAATTGATTATTATCGAGATTAGATCGGTGTAAATTTTTCTCCTCTTGGAACGTTAACCCACGTCGACGCTTCACACGTCGGAAGAGGAAGACTTGAGCGAGAGAGCATGGTTAAATTCTTCGCTGATTGGTCGTAATTGAGGAGTTTGCTGAAAAAAACGTCCTGTAAATGTATATAGTTATGTAAATATACAAGGTATTCCGAAGTTCAAGTTAATAGGTAAAATTTAATACGTTTGATATTGAACTGTAAAATTTGATTACATACAGCGAAGTTAGTATTCAATTAGTTTTTAATGTGTTTAAAATTCTGGTGTGTTAAATATATAATTTGATATAACGGTTCCTATTAAAGATTATAACGCAATTTCGTATGCCCTTATCTGATTATATAATTATGAAATTTTTATAATCATTATAATTATCAATTCGAATGTAGCTAATATTTAAAAAAAAAAGCCAGAATTAAAGCTTCGTATGCAGATTAACCAATTCACCGTTACGTTCTATAAACCCCTTACCAGAAAACTGCCCTTCAATTACTTACGAAAAAATTTTACATATTTACGGTATTAATGATATTTGAACAACACGGGTAATTACACGAGAATGAGTAATGAAACATTCCGAGTTAGCCACTATTATGGAACTCGATTTAGTAAATTAATTATCGGAAGTAATTATTCGTAGCAAATTGAAGAATAAGCGGAGCAAAAAGTTTTTCGTGGTTTTATTCTCAGGCACCGTATGCGAAATGCAGGGTAAATACATGGAGGAACATGTATTATGCGGGTACTTTACTGTAAGTTCGCTCCATCGTTTCTCAAGCACACAACGGTGTTCAGACTATCTTTTCTTCGTGCATCGAATTTCCTTTCCCTTTAACAGCCATTAAGAGCAATTCAAAAAGAGTACTTTACGTGGAATGTAAAAGATTTCTTTTTCGTTTTGTTCCTCCGTTATCTACTAATTTATCTTATAATAAAAATTCCTGGTTATTATATCGCCCAAGTAACACGAATCAATAATAACGTTGTAGACTAAAATACAAATAAATTTGCACGATATATTTAATTCGTACTATAATCACGACGAGATCATTGATTAATTAACGCAACCAGAACGATCAGACTTTCATATTCAAGTCTGTTTATTTCATTCGAGTAATAAAGGCCACTGATGTTATATTAAATTTGATAATATATTAAAATATTTCAATGGAATGTCATAATGTATGGAAGATCATCAGTCAGCTATGTCCAGTGATATTATCGGATTTTTCTATTCTACACGTTGTGTTTCAAATAGTGCGAATCAATAACAATACTACGTATCAAAATATAGACAAATCTACATAATATATCAAAACTATATTACGATAATGAGGGAACCATTGATCAAACACTCCAAACATAATCAGATTCTTCTGTTGTATATCGTCCAGGCAATAGGGTTCGATAATATTGTAGCAAACTTAATGATGTTATATCGAAGTATACCAGAGGTATAACAATTGCAATTATAAGCGTGCGATCATCGGTCAAACAATATAAACAATGCCACTAAATTTCTCTATACTGTACGCTATATTTCATTCAAGTAGTAGGAGTCAACAATAATGTTTCAAACCAAAATATAATGTTTCAAATTGAAATACCATGTTTCAGGTTGGTGTTAAGTTACGAATGAATCCCTATAAAATATAAAAGGACATAAAATTGATCAAATATCTAAAACACGACCATCTGACATCTTGGAATTATATGCACAAAGTGTCTTAATGTAAGTAGTATAGCTCAACGATATTACACGAAACTCAATAATATCATATTAAAGCGTCCGAACCGCAATCATACTAGTCAAATAAGACAAACGAGGCCATCATTTCCGTATTCCACGCGCTACATTTCACCCAAGTAGGTACGAGTCAATAATAACACCTTAATCACGAAATTACATGGAAACTATATGTGTAACGTTTCAAATCCGGGTATTATCCACGTAAACAGATCCATCGAAACGACTAAATAATAGGCCATCGAGCGAAACGCTGGCGATCTTGCGGAAATTTCTCGAATCCTCCGATCGGCTAATTAGTAGGATGGGATGGCGTTATCGCGATATTACTCGTACGATGGAAACAGTGGACCTAAACAGTCGCACAGAGTGGGGAAGAGAGGCAGAGAGATAAAGAGGGAGAATGAGAGAAGCGTATCCACGGCGAAAACAGCGTGTAAAGCCGGTACTGGGACAATGGTACGTTTGATTCGGTTAATGAATACTTGTCGAGCGCGGATTATCGTGTGCTTATCAGCGTGAAATATGATCGCGTCGGTGGACACGACACGATTCGCAAACAAACGGACCGGGCTTGCAAATACCGCGTACGGTTAACCTTTCAGGAACGGGACAATCGTTGGAAATGAACAATGAGAGGTGGCAGCCGAGAGGGCGGAGGGAACGATTCCAGGTTTGAAAATCGTTCGTGATTTTAAATATCGCCTCGTCATCGTCCGCCAGGACAATCCTTCATCCCTGCCACTGACAAAATTTTCAGGAATATCCACGATTTTGACGGCACGCCGGAATTGCTTACGATTGTGTCGTGTTTTCGGTACGGTGGATGATCGATGAAATGCTTTTTCAATGATCGGATTATAGTTTGAGTGGAACTGACAGATAGTCAAGGTCGCACCTCTGATCGTCAACGGAAGATAAATTGAAATTCGATCGTAGTTTTAAGAACGGGAAGGGTTGATACAAAGTATGGAAAATATGAAAGGTCGATTATTTCTAGCATGGTTAACAGGTTGTCTGGTTTTGATCTAAAAGTTTGAGGCTTCTACCGTGCCCTTAACCGATCCTGCAACATCGATATATATCGACGAATTCTTCCTACCAGGGTGCATTAATCTTTCGTTATTCCAATAAAAATTTCCATACGCAAATAGGACGTACAGTCATGCTTCCTATCTCTACGAGGAAATATTCAAAAACCTTGCGATCTTTCCAAACCTATTACATCCACCGCGTTTCCCAAATTACCATGAGATCCTTCCACGGCTCAAAAATTGAACCCGAAACAGAAGACACACTACCTTCTTTCTTATCTGCATAAGAAAATATATACAGCCCTGGCAATCTTTCCAAATTTATTCTACAATAAATTCCAACATCCCGTCCCTTTGCTAAAAATCGCCGTAAACCCCACCATGATCCAAAAATTAAATCCCAGAGAAGACACGCCATATCATACTTCCGGATCTATATAAGAAAATATTCACGCAACCCTCTGGATCTTGCCAGATACAAGATAGCCGTTTGCAACATTGCATCCAAATGCACGTCATGTCCAACTCACTGTCTTCTCCACCGGTTGCTCAACGATTCAAAAATTCAATCGAAATCAATTTTATCGATCTCTTTGACGAATCTATCTCAGCATCAGCGATTCGATCCTGTCTGACCCAGAATCTCGAGCTCTCCCGATAGGATTCCTCGCATTGCATCTTCGAGGAGGAAGCGAAATAGGGACGTGTGCGCGCGCTCGCGCTATCTAGGGACAGGAAGTTAAGCGAAAAGAGGACCGTCCGCGAGAGTGCATCGAACGAGATCGATTTTCTTTTAATAACGTTGGCCCAACATACATATGAGCGCGTGCCCACACCCACACACACGCATACGTAAGCATACGCGTGATCGAAACTCTCGAAGTTGCCGATGAATAAAAAAGTTCGCAGCGGTGTCTGCGGTGTTCAACGTCGATTCAGCGGTTGAACCGTGTCGCCCCGTTTCGCCTTCCGCTTAACGGCGTCAGATTACATGGACTTCCTGTTCCGTGGACTTCCTCCCGCGACACGTACACCACGGCTCACCGAGGCGTGTTTCGATCTTGGTGACCTGGTTCGTGCTAGTGATTGTTTCAACGGGTGGTTAATCATTGTTTTTTCTCCTTCTCCTGTATATCGGGATGATATATAGAGGAGTTTTGATTTATCGGTCAACGATATTGGGAGAATTTTTTTAATAATTGGAAAATGCATTCTGGTATAGCACCTTGATAAGGATCGAGTTATTTATTAATTTTGGTTATTTGTTATCAGCCGAGTTATTTATTCATTTACGTTATTTATTAATTCAATAATTTTAATTGTATAGCGATATACGAGGATTGAACGGGGCAAACACAATAGGTTTATCTTTGTTGATTTTTTAATTTATACGTTATTTTACCCGTTACATCGAAAGAAAGTATTTTTAGAGTAATATAACAGGAGCTAAATAAAGGGAATGTTGTAATATGATTTTTTTAGGTACGAAAATATATGTACCTCTCTAGAAGATAGCGAATGAATTTACCTATAATTCAACTGAGCGTTGAAAATGTTAATCCTAAAACAAAATAGAAAGACAATCTACGTAATATAGAATTAGTTAATAGAATTTATAATGCTTCTGCTATAGACTTACATGAAATCGGCTGTAGGTTACTAATTATAAATGTTCATTATATTAATGGAATTAATCATAAATCATCATCTTCATAATTGGTTACGATCAATAATAATGTCAGATTTTTCTACAACATCGTAAGATGTGAAATAGACTATACTAACTCTGATTCCGATGTAAGTACAGTGGGAAAAGATTTCATCGGATCTCACACGATTTCATACTAATCGAAATCATTCGTGCAGATGAATAAGATGCTCGTCAGAGATTACGAGTAAGACGAACGTTAGCCTTCCGGATATGTGCAATAACTTCCACTCTCACGAAGTCCAAAGTAAACGTCGATGTCTCGATAATGCATTCCAATCTGTTCGCTGAAGTTATTCTTCGATCATCTACGAACTACACCAGACACGCTCCAACTTTGAATTTCGTTTTCCAACAATGTTGCACTTTCAATTGACTTTCCAAGGAAATTTGTTCCAAGAGAACGAGAAGTTTAAGGAATAAACTTTCTCGAATTTTTTTTCTCTAATTAAATCAATAATCCAACTAATAAATTTTAGAATAAACAAATGAGATCTAAAATTGGCAATTCTATGAACACACAAAGAATGTCTGACATATATACGTTCGTTCTACTGGAATATTTAGTAATGGGTTACTTATGTATACCTCTAGTGTTTTATTTTTTAATTATCATTGAATTATTATTATTTCATTCCTCTGAAACCGTCAGGTGAAAAACAGTTTAGATAACTGATTTTTTATATAGAAAATTATTAAATTAAATTCATTTTACAATTTATGATTTTTCTATCTTACAACGCGAGTTTACGTTCAAGTCGATCACAATCGACAAAAGTTTAATCAGATACCAACTAAAGTTTGGCTAAGTAGAATTCTACTGTACTTGGTCATATAAGAAGAACAAAAAGCAATTTTCTCGCTTGCTTTTTCAGGAAAATTCCTATCTTTCTTTTCTAGAGTAACAATAAGCAAGACGCATCGTTGCGCGATTTCGTCAGATTATCAAAGCCGGTTCCCACATAATAGAGAAGAGCAAAATGAATTGCGATCATCTTTCAACGCTTATGCATTCCGAGAAAGCATGACTGACGAAAACATTCTCTCACGCTCGAAAAGCTTCAGTCCTACAGAAAATTTCATGGCGTACGAATGCTTAACGGCGGGTTCCTGGGACTCTTTCGGTAGATCGATTTACGTAATAAAAGATATTCCTACGATTTATTGTCTCCTTTCCATGTATCCGCGCGCTCACGACGTTTCCACGCAACTGCTATTAGTCTTCCTAGCTTGATAGCTACCAATATCGTTTTGTCCGTTTTCATCCCTCGTTACTGTCCTCTTAGATCAATAGCCCTTATGGACTATAATTTAACTCCATCAATACCATCTCTCCATTTCATGTTCATAAAATATAAAAATAAAATTTACGTGCCTGTACTTTTTTTGATATTGTATATAGGGTGTCGTAAAATGCCGGGGAAAACTCTAGAAGCATGTAATACTCGTCGAGACAAACAAACGGGTCTGAATAAATATGGATCGAAAAACCATTAGTTTCAGAGTTACGAGACGTTTACTGTATAAAAGTACGGTGTATTGTAAAACAGTTGCTTCGTTAAACGAATTGATACAACGAATCGAAAACTGCTGACAAGAGATAAGAGAAACGTCGGCGATTTTTCAACGCGTGCGTACTTCTATGAGAAAACGTGTCGTAGTGTGTGTTGAAACGAACGTGGGACATATCGAACATATGCTGCGGAGGTAATGTCTCACGAACAAAAACATATGGTAACTGCGAAACTAATAGTTTTTAGACCCATGTTTATTAAGATCTTTTTGCTTGTTCCGATAACTACCTACTATATGCTACAGTTCGTTCCCAACATTTTAGAACATTCCGTATAGTTGTATTATTTGCTGTAAAATTAATATACAAATAGACGTTATGAAATTATCCTTGTCTTCTCCTTAAGCTTTACGAATTCATCAACGAGGCTTATTTCATCTAATTAGCACAATTTTTATTACTTTAATATTTATATAGGATACGATACTATACGATATATATATACTATATATTATATATATACTATATATATATACTATATATATACGATATACTATATATACTAGGATATACTATTATATACTAGGATACGATATTTATATAGGAGGGACGATACAAACGATAACAATATATTCAAAAAGATACTAAGTAATATTACTCTTGACAAGAATTGAATCATAAAAAAGCCGCGCCGTCTCTTTCACCAGGGAAATTAAAACGCGTCACCATCCATTCAGTTTCTTAAGCGGAAACAGCCTTGTGGATCGGCATATACGTATAATGCATCGTAGCAAAAGTTCATTCTCGTGGTGGCTTCGGTGGGTTGTCGGAATGAACGGAATTTCCCTACTGAAACTTTCCTTTGTCTCTCGTCGATATACAGACAGGAATTTCCACGAAGGAAGATCGAACGTTCGTTGATTGCAACGTCGTCGAATTTCGCCCTTTCGAATCTAGTACGATTTCGAGCAATCTGGTCTTGCAGCGACAGGACAATCGTTGAGTTTGTCTTTTCGATAGTACTCTGCGTTAGAGCGACTGTTTGTCCGAGAAAAGTCACAGTTTCGATTAACTCTGTTATGTTTGTGTTAATAAATAACTTTCTTCAAGACAAAGATAGATACAGTGATTCGACTAGTTCGGCATCAGGCGATGTTTTTCCGCGTTGTCCGAGTCCAACGACTTCTTCGTGATCGACAGTTATTTTTGCACTTTACGGAAGGCCGCGAATCGTCGAGTTGCTTCACCGGAGAAGGTCGGATCGAGTCGCAGTTACAGATTTCAGGGAATCTGGGACACGTTTTATATATTTACCAGAGCTGGCACGCGAACCGGGTTCGTCGCTTGAAACAATGATGATTTATGTACGCACGAGGGGATCACGAACGCACGATGGGATTACCTGGTACTTTACCGGAGGAAAAACGCGTTATCGCGAGCTGCTCGCGTTTCAGTCACTGATATTATTTACCGCGACGTACTGCGCCTGCTCTCGAATGATAATACGATAAAGAATGCGATTTTGAAACGGCGATACGGTAATAGATAGCGTAAGTTAGTTGTGACGTGTCAAATGTTATGTAAAGATGAACTAAACATGTTTTATGGCGAAGCAGAAAGAATATCGATGAGATACAATATAATGTCAGTATTTTTCCTTAGTACCTCCTTAATATCTTAATATCCTCTTTGAAGTGATATTATAATGATTGGAATATGAAATGAAACGAATGGACATCCTCGTTTTGTTGTAATCCTTCGAAGTTTTGAAAATCTTCTTAAAAGATAACCGGTTAATGATAATAACGCAAAGTAAAAGTTAATGAGTGCTATATAAATTCGTGACCGCAGATGTTACGATTTCACACTGTCAAATTCACGTTTCAACAGCTTTCAATTGAAATTTCAATTTCGAAGAACACGACTCATTCAATCATTCGATTTAAAGCATACACGGTTATTGTCTCTTCTACTTTGATAATAAAATAAACAGAGCAGATATATATTGGCACCTTCGTGAATCAGTTAACGGATTAATTATATATAGCGCGTGAAATTTGAGGATTATGCCTCGGTTGAAATCCAATTCGTTAAAAGTTTTCGCGATATGCGATCCTCCGTGTTATGGCAAGCGTTTCAACGTGTAGCGGCGTGCTCGTGAGCGTGTGCGTCACGTTGCAATTAGCAGTTGAATGTAAGCGTAACAGGTATCGTTGATTGAATGTCCAGTTAGCCGCGTATGCATTGTCCAACGAAATTCCCAGGTATAACATTCACCGTTTGCTCTAACTTTGTAAACAGTAATCAGCCCCCATAATAACGCGTTACGTTCACGTGTCGACTCTTCAAATATTTAACGAACTTCGTTTACAATCCAAGCCTTTTATTATTCCCTTTTGTCGTTCTGTTCGCCAGATAAAATAGCAGAAATTATTCCTGTCGTTTTACGGCATCATTCTCTATTCTGCGTAGAATGGCATTCTTATTTATTATAGTTATTCTTTGCTTTGGAGCCTAGCGTGCGTAATAAATTTGATATGGATTGAAATGTAGTATGTTCTACATTATACATAATAAATAATAATTTGATGGGTGCACAAAGCCAGGATTACTCTTGGCTTAATCCTTCGCAAGTGAATTAATTTAGATTAATCTTGCATTTGGTATCCTGGATGGTTCATACTCGATAAACGACTTCCAGTATCTATTTTAATGCATTGTAACGTATAATAATGATATATTAATGTATCATAGCATACAAACGAATAGATTCTGCTCTGAAAGTAATTGACTAATTAAAGTTAAGTAGTAATTAAAATAATAATTAAAGTTCAGTACTAAATAAATCAATGAAAAGAAACAGATAAGTATGTTTCACATATATGTATGTTAAAACTAGATTGGGAATCTTCATATATTTAAACGATACAAGAATATCCAAGTCAAAAGAAAATGTACACGTACGATGATGTATAAAATATCCAAAGTACGGTATTCACTATGGTATTTGAATCGTACAGAAACTATATTCATCATACTTTCATTCACTATGATCGGTACTATCAACCTTCTGATTCACACCAATTTATTGCCGACTTGTATCTACAAATATTCCAAGAAGAAACGAAACTCGTTTAACTCGATAAAGTTCAAACAGTTAAAATTAAAAATCTGAAACATTTCGCAAATAACGTAATACTTTCGGTTAGTGCAGATTACAGACGAAACAATTCGTTTAGGAAGTATTCGCGATTCGCGCAATAAAATGGCGACTAGCACAACCTGAAACAAATAAATCTTGTGCTACGATATTCGACGGTTTTACAAATTGAGCTGGTCCAGGTTCGGACTCTGGGAATTATTGAATTCGCTAACGATGCATCAGATGCCAAAATCTGCAGAGTGCGGCTGAACCAAGTAATTAGTTCTGATTGAATCGTAGCGGATAGGTACGTGGAACGGCCCCGGGGCTATACGCGAATTTTAGCTATGCATTTACGATGCACCGTAATGCGTTGACTAATCTCCATTCATGCGTAAACTCTAAAATTCGATTACCCTGTCTGTTTGTTAAGTCGTATTAGATTCGAATTCAAACGTTAACGGCGCGGTAACCACTTTCCTAACGATTTCGGGCAATTACATCAATTTTCAGAATAATACAAGAAAAAGTAACAAACGAGAATGGTAAGCTACTTGGCTTGATAATGAAGCGGTGTATAAATATAAAATATTATAATATATATGTAGTATAGGGGAGAAGAGCCCAAGAAACATCGAGTTAACCATGAACAATGTCGCGAGAGCCGAGGCGCCGTCGGGTCCATCAATGTGTCATCGGTCTTTTCAAGTGCATAGTTTCGTAGAAAAGGCCTACGTGACCCTGGCCACGAGCGTCTGCGGAACACGTGTGTGGTGGGCCTAGGAAAAGACAAAGGAATGCTAGGAAACGGCCAGAATGCGAGTTGAGAGGACGCAGTGTGAGTTGAGAAGTTGCGGAGTGTGAATCGAGAAGTCAGAGAGTGTAAGTGAAGGAGCCGGAAGGTATGATAATAAGACGTACGACGAGATTGTAATCGGTTTTTTGTATTGAGTATTGCTTATTAAACTACACTAAACTCTAAATAAAACATCATTACTTGTCCTTATTCTAAGACCCATATAAGTTACCACATGTATATAATATTAAACTACCGATTAATGTTATATCTCCTACAATCTCCTACTAAGGAAATAGTTCGTCTGGAGAATATTTCCGAAAAATTGTAGAAGAATTAAATCCATCAATTTTGTACTAAATTTATACAAATCTCATGTCAAATTAAAGAAAGAAGCAGAGGAAGTATGTAATAATACATTTCAGAAAAATGTACAAGCGAAGAACGGGAAATTTTATGACCATTGTCCATCATCCATGGATATTTTAAATCACAACGGAAAAAGAAGAGATTAGTCCGACATGGCCGATCAGTATCATCAGTGTTTCAATTTATGGCTTCATTTTATCGATTTTACCAATAATAGATATACCGATGAGAGTTCATTCGCGGGTTCGAGAACACACTCTCGCCTTTCCATTCTTCTCTCTTTTCTTCTTTCCATCATAAAACATGTCTAACTGTCGTACCATTATCATAAAACCACTACCATAAATTGTGACAAATATTGCGGGCGAATTTCACACATTTCTTGCCACCTTTCAGAAGGCATCCGTCAGTTTCCACAACGAAGCGATTACTAATTGCGCCAGGGAAACACTCCACGTAAGAGTAACGATCCTAAATTCGGACAGCTCGACGTGGTAAACATCGAGTCGACGGTCTTGCTCGCGTAAATAATCACCGAGGTGCAGCTCGCGCTGCGAGAAAATAACGTGGCAAACAGTCTAATGGAAATTTATGACACTGGATACACGAATGGTTATTGGATTCCGGGGGAACGGGTCACGTTGCGACGAGCCGAGCCACTTCAATCGCCCCTGATTACTTCGTTTACATTCAGTTGATTTCGCTCGCGCTAATTAAACGACGCGCTGGCCTACCTTTTTATCCGCGTAACGCGCGGGTTTCGCTTAACGGTGAAATGTAAGAAACAAGGAAGAAAGAAGATGAGAGTCTTGATACTTTCATGGCCTGGGTTATCACGCTTAACGTTATTACACTTTGCATTGTTACGCTTAACCCTACTACAATTCTGGAATTTTGATATTTCAATCTGGCTTTCGTTTTTTGCCAAGCAGAAAGAATTTAATACTTTAAGAATACGTTCAACGTAAAGTTGTAATAAGAAAATCACGCGTGTTAATGAGACCTTTTCGTATTTTCTCTAAACTGAAAATGTTTCTTCTTTACGATGAAAAAAATACAGTCAGGTAGAAAACAGTTGAAAGTGCCAGGATTCAACGCTATTTGATGCTTCCAAATGCAAGCCTCGAAATGTCTAATCTCTTCCTGTTGAACATGGATTATCAGGAAGCCTAAAACACGGCAGTGTTAAGTGTAACAATGTAAAGTGTAACAGCGTTAAGCGCGAAGAGTACATGGAAGAGTATGGAAAGAACTGCCGTCAATCGTCGACAATGTTAATAAATGCAGCTTTCGCGAGAACGACGGCGCGGTCGTTCCCTTGTTGCCAGGAATATTGCATTTTTTCCCGCGTAAATAGCGTTCACACAAGCGGCACTAATTGCGGTAGAACGACGACGCATTCTCCTCCACCGCTTTTATATTTTTCCTCTTCTTTCGACCACGAGTTTTCCTATTCTCTTTCTTTCCGCGAGTTTTCAAGATGCCCGCGACGACTCGTGATTACGAGTTGTTTCGCTTACTTCGAAATGCATTAAGCAAGGGTTTGTACATTTTTCAGAGAGTGTTCGATTATGTGCTTGAATAGGTCGTTTATTAGTCTTGTTTGACTGAACTTCCGCGAACTTTACCGTAAACTGATCTCTCTCTGCAATTTTTTAAGATGTTGCACGTGCACTGAGACGACAATTTGCCTCGTTAATTACGCGACTTCACAGCTTCGTTATGTATTTGTTCCATGAACTATACATAACAGATTTGTGTCTTAGATTATGGTTACGGCGGATGCGCTTTCTGGCAAACGGTCAAGTACATGGATTCTTACGAACGTAGCTACATTGTTTTTGTAACCAAAACGCTAGATGTTAGTATACTGAAAACCAGAGCGTACATTTGCTGGAAACTATAGTTATATGATTACTTTATGAATCTTATTCTCAATGTGCATTCCACTAGCATAAGCATAAAAAAGTTGTCCCACTAAAAACGTGCATTTCTTCGATCGCAAGCATAGAAAGTTATGCTGTAGAAATGGATGATAGCTTCAAGTACAGTGGAAATTTTTTAAGGAATAGATTTGAAGAGAACCGTGGAAACTGAAAAAGCTGTTACTATAGATGGAAATGGTTTTCATTCGAACATTCCACTGTAACATGCAATCTCAATTTTCGATCTCAATGGTAGTATAACACGACGATTTCCTTATCGTCTCGCGTTGTACTCGAAGGAGGAGAAACTTTATCTTCCTTTATCTATATCTTACATAGGAACCATATTGAATTTGTCGAGATTGGTGTTCAGGAGAATGAATGGAGAAAAGAAAAGACGACGAAGGCAAGCGTTAAGAAAGTTATGCGTGCGTAATTTTGTCTCTAGCCGGAAGCAAAATGTCAGATGACGTAACGGAGACCAGTTTCGATTTGTCGTAGCGTAACAACGAGCTTCCAATTTTTTCCCCGGCTCGATATCGTCCTCGAGAATCTCGATTATATTTTACACATGATCTTATAAAAGGGCTTGCAGTCTGCAACGACGACTTCCAGGCCGGCGTTCATAAATATTCGCTTATGAGACGAGTTCCTTTCCATATACTCGGCTTGCGTTTCATACTCTCGTTGCGTATAGAAAAGCTTGCCGAAAAATACCGTTGTGAAGCTGACTGGGTGAATTTATTCGATAAAATATACTACTTGCATAATCTTAACGCATAAAAGTCGACAGACTTCACTGTGGATACATATTGTATTCATGCTACGTAAAATAAAAAACTTCGCTACGAAGAAGGATCTATCTTTTCTTTTTTTTTTTTTTTTTTTTTTTTTTTTTTTTTTGTTGAAACCACACGAATCCTATAAATACGGGATTAAAAAGCTTGTGAAACGTCGGAAGAAAATAACAGAGAGTAACAGAAATTATACTGTCGATTAGAAAGTCCTGTAGGTATAAAGGCAACACAGCGAAATGAAATAAAATGGAAACACACAGACTTTCGATCTATTGATTCATCTTTCCTGTATTTCTGTAATTCGTAGTTCAACGATTGTTGAAGCTTCGTACCTTTATAATTCTTTGGTATTCCCATAAAGCATAGAATCAAATATCTTTTAATTATGTAAATAACAGCAACGCGTCAATTTTACTGGCGCGAGTAGAATAAGACACTACTTTGTCAGACTAAGGGGTTATATGGACGTCGAAGTACGTAGAACAGAATCCGCTGACACCAGACAAGTGGAATGGAATCGTGTCCCGACAGCCAAGTAGAACAGAACACTCTTCAATCGGTCCAAGTAGAATAAAATCGAATCCAGTCAGACGAGTGCCGCCGAACCACTCACTCACAATCAGTCGAGTTTCATGAAACTTCAACGGTATCACTCGACTGTTCTCTACATTGCGCTTTCCAACGTGCATTACATCCTGCTTAACTCTCAAGTGCTATGGTAAAATGAAAGTAGCTGATGTTAATAAATGGTATTAGCTGTCTGATTGGATTCTGAGACGTTATAGTAAAAGATTGTTATAAAAGATTGCTGAGATATTTAGAATTATGAGAGCGATATTATGATATTGTTTATAATTTTTGGTGTATTCTGGAACATCATAAAAATATCTAACCATGAAATACTGCAGTATTTGTAGTATACTCTACCGTAGAATATCGTTCTCCATAATGATTTAGCTATTTCTACCAGACATTATCACTTTTTATTTATATCCTTCGATATTCTTCCGATAAAATTATTCATGAATGATATTATCAATAGATTTGTATTATCATCAATATTATTATCAGTATACTCGGTATGTATGAACTTCTTTCAAATGAATGCTGCATTAAAAGAATTACATTTCCCAGCTATCTAATCTCTAATTTCAACTATTTTCTTCTTGCTAGCAGGATAATGCATACGCGAGTTAAACAGGAATCCTTGATATTCTTCTTTAACAAAATCCACTAAAGTTCCGATTGTTAAACGCATAAAATGTTAAAGATCTAATTTCAATAAAAGAACGAGTATCAAAGAAGACAAGAAATCGTAGTTTCGTTTCCTTTACACCACACAAGAATTTCCGGGATCGTCGTCAACTGTCTCCCGAACAATTTTAGCTGCGTTAAACCGAGTAACACGACGGCTGGGAATTTTAATCCGACGACGATAATCCCAAACTTCGTTTAGGTTTAATTAATGCTCTTTCGTTGTATTAGGAGTCGCGTGATCGTATCTTTTCGCGTGGTCTTACGAAATGTGCCATCAAATCTTTCCAAGGTGCACAGAAAGCGTTCAGGGTCGGCGAGGGGAATTGGAAATGGCATTAAAATTTTACGATACGCTATTGCACTCTCTTGGATCCGATGTAATTCTCCCCTTTTACTGTCCCGTTTCCACGCGAAACTCTCGCTCTGGTTTATAATAACGACGACCATTGACCCGTGCAATTCTCCATTTCTGTGTAGGCCGGCTGATTTTTACGACCAACAAGCAAACAACAAATTATTCGATGATCGATTTTTTAGAAATTTGTGGAGGAAATGTAGACTTTTATTGGGGGAAATTGATGGTAGGATTTGTAGGATACTAGTATCGAATGAATTAAGCGAAAAATGTTTTTTGTGTTTTATGCTTTTCCTGATTTATTGACTGGTAATTTTCGATTAAGAAAATTGATAAATTGGATCCGGGTACTGTGATAGTGTATAACGGTGTGGAGTACTTGTTACGACCGTTCGCGGAGAGACGCGGTCGCGAGGAAAACGCGTCAGCGATAGACGTAAATTCTCGCTACGATTTTGATAGTCGACGCCGCGAATTAGTCGTTCCCCTGTTTCGATTAAGATAACAGAGGTGGTCCAATGAGTTTAACATTGAATTAACAGGGTTAACATAAACTTGTATATTTGACAATATTTAAAAATAATATAATGAACACGCCACAAATTATGTACCGATGATACAATTGGTTTGTTACAATAATTCGACCCGACTTTATGATATCTCTTGATGTATTCGTTAGACTAAGCGACTTTAATTTTAATCGTCTGAACTTCTCGATGTATTTCGTTAGAATCCTCAAATGATCCTGTTGCCCTTCGATCTTTTTCTTTGTCTTCTCTCGGAGACGACCTCCACTACGCTCGGGTCACGCCACCGTTCGCACCTATGATCACGTATGCCACCTTCTTTGTGTATATGAAATAAAGAACCGAAGGCGAATCGATGTTTCTAGAATTCGCCGCTTGATGAACTATGCACTTGCCGCTGCATTGTATATTTTTCGTCGGTCAGATAAGACGATTTGTCTGCGACACTGTATACCACGAGCGACGGTTAAGAATACGGCCTATGGTAAGACTCGTGGCGTAACAGTACTGTTCATTTAATTCACCATTAAGTATTCTTCCCATTTTCTGGAAATACTCGCGTGAGGCAGTTCTTCGTGCTATCTTCTTCATTGGCTACATTTATTATAATAATAAGCTATATATTTCGACCACTCGCGGAGAGACGCGATCGCGAGGAAGCGCGTCAACGGGAGTCGTAAATTCCCATTACTAGATAATCGACGCCACGAAACTGATCGATCCCCTGATTTCTGTTACGATAATAGGGGTGGTTCGACGAGTATAACACTGAGTTTAACAGGTTATAATATTATATATTTCCAACAACTTTATATAGAAGCTAGTTACACTGGTGCGTAAATATAAGTTAAGTAGGTGAATAATTGACGGATAAAAACACGGTAAAGAGATGTTGACTGTTCTAAGGTTGCAGAATCAGTAAAGTTCAGTGACGATGCTGTGGCAGAGGAAAGCTAGGGATGCGTGTGTCTAGCGCACGGGACCATCGCATTTGTTGATGACAATTTTGGCTAGGAAAGTGAGGACAATAGACATTGCTTCTGATTGGATAATAAGAAGGTTGATGGACTAGAAAGGGTCTTAGCCGCCCCGGAGAAAAAGTTGCTAGCGGAAGATACCGAACGTGAGAGAAACCAACTTTCCCGTATCTTTCCGTAGTAGACAATAAATACAAGGAACACTTGAAATAAAAGATACTTGTTTGGTCTTAAGGACCTTAACTCTGAAAATGCCAAGATTTATGGTAGGTTCTGAAGGCCATTGAAGGTACGCGGTAAGGATGTGTAGCCTGGTTTGTGGACAGACACTGGGCGTAACACTATATTTGAATTAATTTCTGTTTCGTAAAACGTAGTGAACCTAGATGTGAATTTTATAAGGCATATGATTTCGGTAGAACAAGTCAATTCTTCGAAAATCACCTGTCTGCTTAATTAATGATTGATTACGTTCAACCGCAAGGCGTAGTCGTTTATGTCGCCCATTATCAAATTTCGAAACAAATTTTTCTATAAACAATGAATTGCTTGGCTTAAAACATAGAAAAAAATATTTGCAAAGCGACAGTTTCCAAAACAGGTTCGCAAAAGATAATACTTCAACATTTGTTTCTTCAAAACGGGAAAACAATTTGCAGGAACATTATCGCGTACCTAAAATTGAATCGCCTCTGCTCGAATCGAAATGGAATCGATTAGCGTAGCGAACAAGAAAAAACGAGGGTATCTCGCAAGGATGCCCGTTCGATTTTACAGGCAATATCGAGTTTACAACGTGTCGGGCGAATATAGTTGGAGCTTGGAACACGGCAATCTCTCGTGTTCGCGGCGCATAATGGATTCCGTTTCGAGATTTCCACGGCGTTAACTAGCGCAGCGAGGAGAAGTTGCTCGAGTTTCGGTTAAAGTGGTTCGCGTAAACCGAATTTTCCGTGGCACGACTGAGCGAAATTTCGATGGTAGACGAATTCAGTTGCTTACCAACAAGGGAGAGAGGGATAGATAGATAGATAAATAGATAAATAGGTAGACCGATAGATAGATAGATAGATAGATAGACAGATAGATAGATAGATAGATAAATAGATAAATAGATGGATCGATAGATAGATAGATAGATAGAGATAGTGTGTGTGAGAGAGAGAGAGAGAGAGAGAGAGAGAGAGAGAGAGAGAGAGAGAGAGAGAGAGAGAGAGAGAGAGAGAGAGAGAGAGAGAGAGAGAGAGAGAGAGAGAGAGAGAGAGAGAGAGAGAGAGAGAGAGAGAGAGAGAGAGAGAGAGAGAGAGAGAGAGAGAGAGAGAGAGAGAGAGAGAGAGAGAGAGAGAGAGAGAGAGAGAGAGAGAGAGAGAGAGAGAGAGAGAGAGAGAGAGAGAGAGAGAGAGAGAGAGAGAGAGAGAGAGAGAGAGAGAGAGAGAGAGAGAGAGAGAGAGAGAGAGAGAGAGAGAGAGAGAGAGAGAGAGAGAGAGAGAGAGAGAGAGAGAGAGAGAGAGAGAGAGAGAGAGAGAGAGAGAGAGAGAGAGAGAGAGAGAGAGAGAGAGAGAGAGAGTTCTAGAGAAAGAGAGATCAAATGCGTCCGAGGAATTTTGCGCCGACCAGATTTACGTGAACTGACGAAGGAACCAAGTTTTCATCGCTGCAGATACAATTAATAACATCTTGTGAATTCGCTTGAGCAATAATGCGACCGATCTCGAATCGTGACAAGATTTGCATATTGCTACGCGTTGATATTAGTGTTTCGTATGAAACACTGAGAACGCTCTTGTAGACTGTAATGGTCGAAACATTCCTTCGGGTTTTATGCAACGGGGATTCGTAAAGATGTCAACAAGGTTTCATCGAGTTTAAATATTTCCTTGTAAGTATCATGTAAGGAGAGAGATTTGAGATTCTTGAATTATTAGTTCTCTTCTACTTGTTAAGCGAGAACGTATTTTGTTGCACGCGGATAAGAATTTGAGATTTACCTGATATTTAGAATTATACGATTGTTATTCTCGATTTGGAAATATTTAAGTAAAAATGAAAATGAACGATAATTTAAGTGAAAAATATTGCTGTCGCATTTTTCTCGTTTTTGGATTACAGATCAGAAAATTGTTGTAATTGGCGCGCTTATACCTAATTCTGTCAACGATCCAGCGGTGCACGTACGTGTAAACAATTTCAATTCCCGTGTAATTAGTTTTCCGATGCGCGGATCTCCCGAACCGGCATTTCCACCGGCATTATCTCCATTCTACGTGGCTGATTAGCAAAAACTTCGCCGACAACCGTTCCGTGAAAATGATTGTCGGACCACGCGCAATCGAGATACCATCCACAATGTTTATGGGGAAACTATTAAATTGTCTTGATCTAAATTTCTGCCCCAGTCTGAAAATGTTCTCTTCGCTAGGACAATTCGTGTAAATTGTTCACATAGAATCTATGGACAGTCGTATATCTAGAATGGTCAAAATCGTATAGCTATATATTCAATAATACACTCTGAATTTTCATAAGTTGCATGAAATTTCAGCAAATTACATAAATTTCTTTTCTGATAACAGAATAAGCTCATGCAGTCAATATTTTCATATGTTCCATGAAATAATTATCCATTAGAGCGAAAAAAGCGAAAAAATTAAAAATACGTTTTCTCGATAACCGCAATCATTATATCGCGGATTTTTATATATTTCTAGAAAGCGTGAGCATACAAGAGCACACAGAATGCTCATAATATGTAAAAATATGCAAAAAATATTCAACCTACAGTGCTCTTAATAATATTCAATAGATAAAACAATCGTTTACCTGATTTGCATTTTTTCAATTATATTCGCAAAAATATGAATTTCCATAAATATCAACAGTTTACTGACCATTCTCACGCAACAAAATGGGAACCAAGGGGGAAAATGTTTCATAGGCTGTGTTTCACCGTGAATCACTATAATTCCATGGGAGCTGTACAAAACCGATCACTGTGCCAAAAGTTGGCCGTTCAGTCACGATAACTATTACATTAGGGCGCCGCTATCACAACCACGTCTATGGTCATGCATATTTGCTAGTCCAAAGTTCAAAGTTGTTCGGTACACGTTGCGCCTTGGTATCCGTAGCCGATGTTGGCAACTTCGTTCGCGCTGTCCCTTCGCTACTTGGTTCGGTAGTGTCCGTTACCACCCTCTAGCTGATTAGCTAATCGCGAATTCCACTTAGTTAGAAAGCTGCCAGCCCATTTCAGTTAACGTCCCGATGTACATATATATTTACGTAACAAGAGTCACATCGATCGCATGCAACGTTGTTCGTTAACGTGGCTCCTTGAAATTCGAGTAGCTTTATAAATTACCAGTTTTCGTTACAGCGAACGCCACTCCAAAGTGGATATTGCGCTTGCACACTCGCTCGTGTGTCCACTCGTGTCCTTTCGAAACTCTCTCTTCATGTAACGTTTATTCAGAGAAAGTTGACTGTCGACATCGTCGATTTTAGCGGTCCCGTTTGTCGGGCAAAATTGCGCTTGCTGCCCAATTTCGAGGAATTTGTGTCCTATCGATTTAAAGCTTCTTTCAACGATCGAACTTATGGTATTTTGGATTGCCAACTTTGCAATTTCGTGTAACTCCTGTTTTGAAGTTTTAAGCTGGTCGAGTTTCCTTGTTAGCGACGAGCAATTAGTCTTTGATGTACCTCACTTCTTATTTTTATCCTACCTTGCTAATTAAATATCTTAATGTTGGAACAGCAAACTTTCATTCGTTTACTTCAGCGATATCAAGATTTTACTTACATTCAATACATTTAAGAACATTCAAGTGTGCTTAAAAATATACTACTCAAACTTAATAATCAAAGAGATTTACGAACGATTCGAATCAAAGACACCAGCAGGAATCGAAAGACCGAAACTCAATCTTCTCCCCTTTTTACGACAAGTCAAAACGACGTCGAACGTTCTCACCAATTTAATCAGAATTCTACCCGGAGACAACGAAAGTTCAAAGGCGGAAAGAGCATTCCACGAGTACTCGAATGACAACGAAGAGGACGAGCTCGTAAAACTGCGACAAAACAGCCGATTCGACAGTCCTATGTGAAAATTCTGAACAGTCATTCTTCCTCTTTCCTCTTGCACATCCGTGGATAAGGTGTGTTTAATGAGTGAATAAAATTCCAGGGAAGTTTGTTCGCTTAAATTGCGCGCTTCTTACGCGATCATATCCTCGTCTGATCGTTATTTCGAATTTTATCGAGCCGCCACCGCGGTCCGCTTGAAATTCAAATTAAATTAACCCACGTCGAGGGAAAGACCGCGGACGGGTGCACACGTTCCTGGAAAAATGGCCAAATATAAAATTCACCTCGCGTTCACCTTCGATCGATCGAACCGCCTCGGCTCGCCAACAGTTCGACCAGTCGTCGCTTTTTTGACGATTCGACGATTTTTATTTTCGTGCTCAGCAAACGCGTGATGGGCAATTACAATTTTCTAGCAAAATTATATTATCATTAGCAGACTGCGGATTTTTATGCAAACTCATATTTTTACGAATACCTTTTATAAATTTTCACAAAACTAAGACGTAACTAGAAAATTATTTCAGGATTGTTTCGAATATTCGGCAATACTTTACAATTTGATCAGTATCTTTAATTTTCTTCGAAATTCAGGGCTATTTAAAAGCTGTTTAAGAAGGTAAAATATCATGCAGGACGAAAAGTGTCGCAAACTACTCTAAGTATAATTAATTTTATATTAAAGCTGAATCTACGACTGAGAATTTGGTATCTTATTTGTTTGTTTAGAATTTTTTATTTGGAAATTCGTTTGGTGTGTAAGCAAGTGCCAGTATCGAAAACTTGAAAGTATCATTTAAAAAACTGTCGCAAACAATAATAAATGTCTTTTATTTTATACTAAAACTAGACCTAAACTCAACTTAGAGTTGTGATACAGAAATTGGAATACTATCGAGTAGGAGCAACGAACAAGATTCCGAGAGCGACCGAAATCACTACTAAGTTCCATTCTTGTTTATTTATTCTTTATCCATCACTTTTTGTTATTTAAATTTATTGTTAATAAATGTCTTTTTTAACTGGTTAGTTTCTGTCACTTAATTTGAGTTTGCGATTATATAGTTTGTCTCAGGTTAAGTCTTATGTTTAGTTTCAATGTAAAATTAATTAATATAAAATAAAATTAAAATTACAAGTATCTACAAATTTTGGAAGGCATAGAAAAATTAGTAAATTTAGAAGGTATATATTACCTTCTATATTACCTTCTGAATTTACTAATTTTCCATGTGTTAAAGTCTGAAGGAAATCGAAGATACCAAGAAAATTGTAAAAACTACATATTACCGAATATTTCATACGATCTTACATATTATGTTCTTTTTGTTCATATTCGGACTCTTTAATTCTTCATAAATACGTAAAAATCTATATTCTAGTCATTAGTAAGTTGCGGCACGTTGTTCGGAGCTGTTTTGCGATTATTGTTCGATTCGTATTTTCCACCTGCTGTACGATTTATATCTACTTGATAAACTAGATGGCGTCCTTAGTGAGATGGCAGGTCGAACAAACGGGCAAGTGACTATTCGAGGGTCGCGCCGCTTCAAATTTAAGTTTCAGAGGAAAGAGAGCGTGGCTGGAAGCCGGAGAACCCACGGGAATCACTGACTGCGCTGGTGCATGCACACGATGACTCGCTGCATTAACCACGACGGGACTTTGTCTGTTCGGGGCCGCGTGACGCCGCTTTCTAAATCAAACTTTCATCCGCGAGGGGAGACATCAAAGATTTTCACTCGGCTAGTGACGTGCACCCGTCAGTTAGTCGACTCCCCGGGCAAAAGGGGAATGGTTCTTTGCTAATTTGACCGACAAGGACGAAGATGGCCCCTAATGGGCGTCCTGTGTACGAACTCTCGCCACGAGGGTGATTATGGAGCACCCTAGAAACCGTCGAAACGAGCCAACTTGTTTCAGCTGTTTCGGATGGATAGCTGAGATGCGGGCATTGGTTAGCTTAGAGATTCTTGCTGCGGTGGTTTGAAAAACCTCTGGACTGGCTCTTTCGGAGTCGCCACTGATATAAATTTGTGTAAAGTACAGGCTGGACTAAATATATAATTTTCATCATCGATAACTTTTAAACAAAATTAAAAACAACAATCATTTTAATACAAGTCATTTATTAATATCTGGAAATTACGGATAATTAGAGCTGTCTGGCACCAGGCGCTGTACGAAGTCTGGTCGAGGAACATCTCGTCCAAGTCGTCGAACACTACCTCAAATATGTTTCGTAATCTTCCTTGCCGATACAGTTGCATGTTTGATGACGTTGGCCAACCAGCAGCTTTTAATCGCGTGAGAACTTGCCGCGGACAAGGCTTGGCAGCGCGAAGAGCAGAAAGTCCACACTCGCCACTCGACCGAATTAAGGGTAACCACGTTAAGCGATTCAGAGGTCGACGATGTTTAACGCGAGCACTAGGTCCATTTCGATTAACGTTCGTCGCTTCTTCGCGGATTTGCTAAGGCTCGTGTAATTAGTTGCTTGACATTGTTGTTTCCACAGAGGCTGGCGATTGTGAGTCTGGATTTCGGATGATTCTAACGCGTACAATTATTCAGCCGTGTAAGGAGTTTGTCGAACAGCGTCCCGTGTTTTGTATGCAGCCTCGGGATCGAAGTACGCGAGAACCACGCTGACAATGCGAACACCTCTTTCTCCGAGTTTAATTAAATTTTCTGGGCATCCGTCTTTTCGTATTTCGCCGAGAGGAGCGAGAAATTGATTTTAGAAAATGTATTATTCGAATGGCACGGTGGAAACTCGATAACTTTGACACAAAGTTTCCTACTCTCGAAGATACATTTCCACGTTGCCATTTTATCAAACAATTTTATTCTTTATTAAATTTCCGTTCTTCTTTACCTTACTTCTTTTCTTACTTATTTACTTTATCATTCTATCAATAGATATGTAAATTATTGTATCTTTTAAACACGTTTTATTATCATATAAGACTAGCGTAAAAGGAAGTGGTGAATGTAAAGGGATTGAGAAAGACTGCTACAAGATTGGACATTTGACACCGATAACGATAAAAACGAAGTCTTCGTCAGATGAGAATTAATTATTAACGAAGAATCGAACTTCGTAAAAAAAATTATTAGCGAAGCTCAAAAAGAAAAATCGTGGATGAAAAATCTTTTAAACGTTCACACAGTTATCGATCGCGAGTATATGGAAATGAAATGGACGGGAAACAAAATTATCTGTTCGCAAATTCGGTGGACGTACTTTTTTAATTAACAGCCGAGATACAGGATAATTGAGAAGTTTATCGGGGAAAGCGTGTGCTCGTTAATTGATCATGTTCCATTGCGTGGTCGATTATCTGGTCGAAGCGGCTTGTGAAGTATTCACGATACTTTTGTCCGTTGCGCGGTTGCCTGCGAAATTATTTACACCGACAACGAGGTACAATGAGCCAGATGTAAAACAATAGTTCGTGGTTCGTCCGAAAGATTCGCAAATGCGAGCACGGCTTCGCTTTACGGGGGCAAATAAAATTGGATGTTTCGCTTTTTATTTTCCTTCCTTTTATTCTTTTTCAGATGTTTTGAACGAGATTAAATTATATCATCGACTTGGCATACGCAGCAATTTCCTTTTTCCTTGCTCTTTAGATTTCTCGCGCTCAATAAATCGTACAAAACTAACCAAACGTAATTTCGAGTGTTTATCAACGAATCGCAGATGTATTCAATTGTAATATTCTTCTGTCCATTGATAAAGATGTAAATTTACATGTGGCCTTGAATTGGTCTACAAAATGGTTTTCAAGTTGCCTTAAGATAGCTTGAAATGATTTCAATTAAGCTACAAATGATGCAAAACAAAACTTGCAATGACCTTTGAATGATTTGAGAAATCACCTTTAAATAATCCAAATATGACCTTCAAGCGATATGGAAATATCCTTCCAAAAATCTTAGAATGACATTCAAGTTGCCATGATCTGCAAGTAACTCTCCAAACTCTCCTATTCTGGATTTCATCGTTCAAATATAAACCAATCTTAATTTGAAACAAATTTTTGGTTTCAGCTTTTTCTCTTTGCGTTGGACAATATTAAACAGAGAAAATTTTAGTGTATTTCCCACAGCTTGTTGTCTAAACAAGATTTTTTTTCTCAAATGGACGCAAGCAACACGAAGATGCGACTAGATCCGGCGCAAAAAAGCTAAAGCATGCAATCCGGTAACTGTCCTAACGTAAAGAGGTAATAATTCTTGTTTTTACTGATCTCCGCTAGAGAACGTTACGTAAACATAATTTAAACATCCTTCGGAAGCAGATAAATCAATAGATCAACGAGTTTTTACCCGAGAAAGTTTTTCTCAACTCGTTCTCCTTTAATTCGCGAAATAACAGCTTCCTTATTTCACATGGCACCTGCTACTTGCTTTTCGCATGGAATGAACATGGTGCTACGAATTAGAAAATATTCTTAAAAATCTATATGTATTCTTATAAATATTCTTAGAATGATAGTTTTAAATCTGAATGATATGTTCTGGTTAGTTAATTCTGCAGTTGCGAATTTCAAGTATTTTCAAGCGATTTTTATTCACAGTATTTGCGGAACATATTTGGTACTTCGTCGCTCTTTTTTATCCTGTCGTCGTTCTTTTTATGCTATTTTTCGAACACTGTACTTTACACTAGATAACATAATCGAAAAGCCAACAAGCACCGATAACGTCGCGTTTAATATGTAACATCATGGCCACTCAACCTCGAAAGCGGGCACATATCCAACAATTAACCGCGACCAGCGTAGCTTAACTCTGACGATCGGTCGACAACCAATCTCCAACCAACTAACGCTTCAACGTCAGCGCCTCTATATTTCCACTATTTCAACGAAATATTCAGAATTACTGCTTTACGCGCTTACGTTGCACGGATCAAACAAAATTGCAATTTTCATTTTTCTCAGCTGTGATTGGGCCAAGTTATACAGAAAGCTACCACGATCCTCAATGATCTGAAATTGAGTGAACTTAGTTTGAGGATCTCAACTTAGAAAGAGAAATGTAGTTTTATCTCTATTTGGTATATTTTATCTCTTGTCGTTGTTTTACGATACTTTTCGTTGGCTTATTTAATAGCGAGCAGTATAACTAATATGTGGCTTGGGATGTTTTCTGCAAAGTAATTATAAGTTTAAGATGGAACTTCGCATTGGTAGTTTTAATAATTGCATAATCCAGGAGTTCTATAGATCGGCAATTTTTTGCAAAATAAAGAGCACGTAATTATGGGATCCGTACTGTGTGTAACTAATATTTCGTCATCTTGAGGGTTGGCAGGTGTTTGCATAATTTGGCCCAATTTTTGTTGTATTACCGCACAAGTAGTTCAGTTCTTCGTGATTTTTAAATAGATTTATTATGATTTATGATTTATGAAAATTATATACTTACTATATGACCAATAAATAGAACACTAGATTATATAACGTTGCTACGACTAAATGATCAATTTATGATCGGTTATTCAATTCTACTTTTGCGATGATTAAACAAATTCTTCTCAATCTTCATCAATTGAATTTCCACTGTCATTTCCTTTCCATAAGGACATAAGATGCATGAACGATTCCTGATAGTTACTACTCAATTATCTAGTTGAGCGCTGATCAATGAAAACATAGTTGAATTCTTCAACGATGACTCTATAAATAAAACGAAATTTAAAAGATAACAAAGCATTGAAACTATTTACATATTCCGACTTAGAACTATATTTGTTCCGAATGTCCGTCCAATCCTTTTCAACGTTCCACCGTGACGTTCTAAATTCTACAATCTTGTCGAATGAAACGGATGTTCGATAAACCCGAACCGTTTGCATTTCTGCCTTATGCAGCAATTTTCCAATCAAACTGCGGTCTCGAATCTTTCCTCGTAAACCTCATCGGTATTCCCTTGTCCTGAAAACTTTGCCCCTTTCTTCTTATCGCGTTCTAAAACGCAACCTATTCTCATTGTTTGCAAGATTTCTCTTATTGCACGGTTTACGGTGCATCTTAAACCGAATCATGACTCCTTTCATCCGGTATGTTGCTCGCCCGTTTATCCGGAAATCGTGCTGGATTCGGATGGAAACTGGTAACCGCTAGCCGGATGTCAACTGCATTTTTTATGGGATTCTGCGTCCCCGGCGTCTTATCGAGCGACGACGAGCGAACGTTCCACGGGGGACGCGCAACCGCATCGCGATCTCCACTTTGTTCCAGAGATTCTCCGCTCAGATTCCTTCTTCAAACTTAAGAAACGTTTTCTTGCGTCGGAAATATATTTGACGTGTAATTAACATGTTTGTAGGAGGCGTTATGCTATGCGAAGAAATTACAAGGATGTCTGCCAGTGGAATCTCATCGAATTTTTTTTTAGAAGTGGCTTGAAAGACCAGCACGGTGATGACGAATCGTACACGATCGTAGAAATTACATTATATTTTATTTCAAATGGCTCGCATTTTTCAAGCGAAACTTAATATGATAAAAGGGTTTCAAGGAAGATTTGGAGGTTGCTAGTGAAGTCGACAGTGGGTAACTTAGTCGCGTCTCAAACACTAGGATAGTAGAGACCATATCTAAAGTCATGTATACGGTGTTCTCTAATTATGAAACGATGGGAAATAAAGGAAAATTTCATGAGGTGAAATTCGATAGCTTCGTATCATGCAAGATCTATAATACCATATTCATTCGCTTCAAAACTGAAGAGATTTTGAACATTTTACGGTTGCTGCTACTTTTTTGAGTTTACCCTAAACGATGCATTTTATTATCTGTTTGTTACAAAAGAATATGTTAAGGTTGTCTTAAACAGAGCTTTAAATAAATTTCTCTCTTAAATAGATCCATTTGATTTGTTTATATATTATCGATACGTTTTATTATTTCCTTTTCGTTTTATTATTACAAAAAATTGTATTAATTGGCTCCTGTTTGAAGAATCTGACGACAATTATAAGTGGTCCGCTATAATGTAAACGTTCGATACATCCTCGCTAACCATCGATCCCTTCAACCGCATCACCCACAATGTCAAACAAGGTTCACTCGTTGACAACTCATCATCCAGCATAGCAACGACGCGCAATATCGTTTGAACTCACCAACGAGAGACATCGAAAAAGGGTCGGCGCTGGGTAGATGGAGCATTGTATCATCAGCACGAGTCCTGTCGTCGGTTTTGCTTGTTCGCCCCTCGCGGTGATAAAAAGTGGAGAAAAAGAAGCGACGAATGGGGAAGGCTGGAGCCGAAAATGCCCGCCAGCCACTCCGCTTCTATCTCTTTTTCGCCTGTTCGCCCGCGCCAGGGGGAGAAAACAGAGCACACACGGTGTGCAGGATCTATTCAAAGGCATCAAGGGACTTCGCGCGATGCACGGAACGGAAACTGAGTTGCCGTCCGGAGATTAATTACCGAGTTTCAAGGGGATGGATCCGGAACGTCCTGTGCAGTACTATAACAACCGCGTTATGGGTTGCTGCGAATAGGAACACTATACACCGCTCTTGAGTACCAGACGAAAGAATTTTTCAACTTGCCGGTTACTTGATTACGGTTTTCAACGACCACGCTTCTTTTTTTAAAGGAGTTGTTTCTGTTTCTGGTTCTCACGGTCAATGTGTGCACCTTAACACGTTTGCGATTTAGCGGCGCAAGTATACACGTGCATTTACATGTGATCTTTTATACCAATCGACAGCTAGAAATCGTTTAGAAGAATACTAGTGACGGATAGACTGATTATTTACGCAAAAATTTGCTTATAAATTTTCTATAAATCCATAGAAACACAGTCCGAATTTTCTATAAATTCAGTGTAGTAAGAAAGTGTCTATAGCGATAGGAAATCCTTAGGCGTGAACACTCTTTTCAATCGAAAATGTGTAGACGCGGATGTCTGACTATTGCGGGGCACTTCCACTGTGTATTTTAATGAAGCGCTATGTGCGTCATATTTCTTTCTAAGAAGATTCGTTAATGATGAGAGATCGTTGAGTATTCGATGATTTTGTTTGAGCTTGGTGAATTTACATGTGGAACAATTTTGCAAGTAACTTTTTTCTTCCTTTCGAAATTGTATTTTGAAAGTCACGAACTTGTGAAAGTTCATGACTAGATTACTTTTAAACGAAAGAATAGAATTTCATACCGTGTTGTCGTACAATGTCTGTCTTCTTTCGTTTTTTCTTTCTTTTTTTTTTTGTTTCTATCTGGGGACTGTGCAATCTCTTGGGTATTTTGTTCCCCAAGCATTTGGAATTCTTTTGTGAATACGTTGACTTGGCAATCTTGGAGAAGTTTCCAGAAGCAATTTCGGTGCTTTCACAGGGAGGAAAAACAAAATTACAGTCACTGCTATAAAGGGACTTAATTTACCGGCAATGAAATTTCTCCTATGATAATCAATTACCTGTTGCACAAATTAATAATCTGTATCCTATGCCAGTTAAAATATTCCAGTGGATATCCTGGATTTTAGAAGCTTGTTAAACGGACCACGAATTTTCACAAAAATCCTATCTTTCGACTAGGTTCCAAAATTGCAAATTCTATATATTTTTAAAGCGTGTAAATCCCAAATAACAGATTTACTTACGGGCCATACTATCTGTATCAAATGTAAAAAATAATCGGATTTCATGGTTCCTGAACTATACGAATATTAATAAATTTTTATTAAACGACCGTGTAACCTAGGCGAATAATTAAAAAAATTTCATCTTTATTTATTCGGGCGAAATATGCACCGAATCGAGGAAGGATTCCGTGAATAATAAATAATTTTACATCCGACTTCTTCTTGTTGGATAATAAATTATTTATGCGCCGCGGTGTTAGGAAAGAGAAAATACATTTCAAAATATCTCTGTACTTTACGTGTTTACCGCACACACCTCTGCCAACGCTTTCCGTGGCTCGTTTTACGGACCGTCCCACCCTTCGCAATATTTCACTTCTGTTAACCGTAAAAAAATATTCCGTCCCAACTTACAGACTCTCGAAACTTTTGATCGTCACTCGTTCGTGTGGTCGATTTCTTTGGAGTTTCCAAGTTAACTTGAATATTTCGCTCGGACTCGAGATATCGGACACTCGTAATTCACGTACCGACATTTCTCGTACGACTTCGGCTTCGCACCGTGTTCTTGCTACTTGAAGAACGAAAAAGAAGAGGGAGAAAGAAAAAAGAAAATAGAGGAAAAGAAGAAAAATCACTCGTCACGCGACGTTCCAAGAGATTTATATGGTATATCTTTGAGAAATTCGTGTGCTCGTCGTACAGATTTACACCGGTCATTTTGTTTCCACCGTCACGAATTGAAAAAAGTCAAATATTCTTGAATGAAAAAACAGATTAATCTTTTGAAATTTTGTAGAAATTTTAACTGCCCTATATTTGTAATAATAACTTCAATATAATTACCACCATTTCAAAAGAATGCTATTTCCAAGACACTGCTCTATTACATCTCATGATCTTTTCGAAATTTTTCCAGTCTCAAGATAACGTTACAACACACGTGTAACACGTTACAGATTTAAGAGAGAAACTGATCTGGTAATTTTAGAATAAAATGTTCTTGAGGAAAGATCCCGAAACTTCTTGATACATTACAAAATTCATTGAAAACCTTTAAGCCTTCAAATCCTTTTCAAAATTCAGAGAACCTACTTTTCCATGTTTTAACAACCATTAAACCCGTGACCTTTGTCGAACCATTAAATCTACAGCTTTTATCCAACCGTTTCATACGGAACCAAAAACCGTTTCTTTCAAAACCTACCTCCTTCCGAGCACCATCGATGCAAACACGAAAGCTTAAAAAAGGAACTAGCCGAAGACCGAGAACACTTCGAAAACGGGGTGAATACTTCGAACGAAACTGAGAAAAAAGAAGAAAAAAGGAAAAGAGAAGAGAAAGAGGGAATGCGGGTAAAAAGAGGGTGGAAAGGGGTTGCAGGATATAGGAGGGGGGAGTGCATTGGGTGCAATTTCGGCGTTGAAACCGCGTTGCTACGGGAATCTCTTCGACGCTTCACCGGAAACCTGTTCCCTCGAGCGAGCCAGCGAACAGAGGCTTGCACATAGGCCAGAACTTTTGTTTTCGCCGCGGCGATGCAGTCGAGGTCGTGCACAATGCACACGGCTGTGCATTCTCCTTTTCCTTTTTTCTCCTTTTCCTTATCCGCCATTTTGACGCGCGATCGAACCGTGCAGTCCCGTTCTCAAACCGGAAACCGACGACGATCGACCATTGGAACACCGCTTTTTTCGTTCTTCTGTCGTCAAATGAGAGAACCTTGGAGTTCTTCAATGTGTCGGTTCGTTTTGGTGGTTTCAAGGGGTTGTTTACCGTAATGGGACTAAGAGTGTCGTTATAGCGTCGTTACACAAGTTGGGAGGTTTTAGGTGTGGAGTCGTATTGTTGGAAAATTGCCTCTTGTAACTTAACCGTTCTTAATAGGTTACACATAGAGTATAAAGAACGGGTAAGCTTTTTCCCATAGAATCTTCGTGCAACACACAATGTTTGTGTTATACCAATACGATACTACAATATTATATTTCGTAATCATTTCCGTTTAATGTATTTCCAAGAAATAATTTATATTTAGTAATGCCACTTTATTATTGATATTGTATACTTGATATTTAAGAATCGTGCTTTAGTAGTAATTTGAGCTTGTTTGAAGCGAATGTCGTATCGATAGGATTACGTTATGCAGCATTATTTCAACTCTGTCTATACATAATTTCGTTACAATATACGTATATTCCGCAATTGTGTTATACCAAATAATTGCAACGTCAAATCAGATTATGTTTAGGTAGATTGAGAATTACTTCACCCTCCAATTTCAAATCAGACTCTTGCAACGGATAACGAATAAAGAAATTTCCATTGTTATGGTGTGTAATATTATAATAATAATGTACAAGATTCCAATATGTATTCCTCTTTAAATCTCTTCTTAATACATAAACCTTCTTTCTAGAAGCAAAATTTTCACTATAATTAACTTTCACATAAAACCCTGCAATTACAACGCGTTACGAACTCGCACCACAAATCACTTCTACCAAACGATATACACGTGTCGATCCGTCAGTCGCGGACACATTATCACGTGCAACGCGCCAATAATTCCTTCCGGTCGAACGAATGCGGGTCAGTGTGCTAATAATCGTCACCGTTATATCATTCGTACGTTAGTACGAGTCGGGCGTTAACAGGGTTGGATAATTGGTCCTCATAACGATTTCTACCACCTTCCTTCCTTCTCTTTCCTCGACTATTTGCATACATTTTCTCTAACACTTCGAACGAAGCCTCGGATAACTTGAACAGTTCGTACAACGTCTGATGAGACAATAAAAATACGTTTCATTAAGGCAAGGATCGTTTAATTGCCGGTCGTTCGGACTTAACTGTATCGATTCGAACTGATTTCCGGTTATTTATGTGTGCGGCCTCTTTAGAGGAATTAGTTGGGTGTTTAAAGAAGCGAAGGAAACCGTTTCGAAACTCTTGGTTTCCTCTTTGGACAGAAAAGACACGGCTTCGACTCTTGCAACGAGCTTGGCTACGATTGGACGAGGGAATTATCAAGTAAAGGAGAATCAGAATGCTTTGGATCGTGTACTTTATAAAGATTGTTAAGAATATTTAAATGAAGGAAGGTAGAAGAGATTGGAGATATAATTGCGGTTGACGGAAGGGCTTTGGTAAAGTGATTGGCTAATTGATGGCTTTAGACTCTCGCGAGAGTTGCTACGAAAGTTACTGGATTTATTATGAGACTCAGTGTTACCGATTCTCTCAGTTGGCGGTAACCGATACCACGAATCGCTAAAATCCGATACCGGGCAAGTTTGGACACTTGGGACTTAACGTCAAAGTCTTGCGAAATTCGATACCACCATTCTCGATTTATGGAACTTTCTAACACCATTCGTGCGTAACGAGGACGAATCCAACCTCTGAGATTTGAAATATCAAGTATCAAAGTTTGAGTCTGAAGAGTCAATAATTAACAGGAGGATAGAACAACCTGAACGCGCAAATAATTTTGTTTGTATTTCTCTAAAGACAAATTACAGATTACCAAATATCTCGTCGATAATTTACTTCATCGATTAAAATTAAATATAAAAATATAAGTAAATATGTTCCATGCATACAGAGTAAATCGCGGGTTATCCAAAAATGTATAGATCATTCATTTCATCGGATAATATTAAATATAAAAATTTAAACCAATATTCAGCTCCCAAACAGTGTGTGATTTCAAAACATATATACGTATATACGTATTAATTCAAATACGCAAATGTTTGCATATAAAACATCGTTCTTAAAAGCAAACTACGAGGTACTGGCTTAGCAACAAATTCATGGATGATTCGTTTTATATTACTATTATTAAATATAAAGCAAAGCAAATATTCAGCGCTCAAATAGTCAATAATTAAGAACGTATGTATTGATCCAATCGCTCGACAGTTTTCATTGAAACACTTTTAAAAGCAGATTATGAATTACCAAAATTCACCAATTTCATACGGAACGAGGATAAATCTAGTGCCTGATTGGATTAAATGGTTCACCAACGGAACCGTTACAGGTTTGCCACGCATAACGTGATAATTCCTAGTTCTGAACACCGTTTCATCGGATCAGCGGTGATCGAGCAACGATCTTGGAAGGAGCATCGTCGCGTATTTGCTGTCGCCGCGTTTCGATTGCCCACCATAATTAATTCATCGAGTTCTCGCCTCAAACGCGTATTTGTACGTTCGATCAACACTGGTCGGCGAGTAATTTAAATACGACCGTCTCTTCGTCGACTAATTAACTTAAAATAACATTGTCGGGATAATTAACATTGGTACCGGTTAACAGACATAGTTGCTTTAATCAGTGAAAATTTGGAATACTTTAGTAATTGGGGTTAGGTTAGTAATTGGGAATTAAAACGATTCCTAAACCGAAGTAAGCGAATCACGTGGAACATTGGAATGTTAAAAATACGAGTTATCGTTAACAGAAGCTTCACTTTGACGGATCATTCTGTCCGACTGCGCATAGATTATATTACTGCCATAAATCTAATAAAATTTAGTCAACGTCAGCCTAATCTTAATCTGCGCAACATTTACATCATGTCAACGAGACTAGTTCTAAGCAATTAAATCATCTGGATCGTGATTAATCGAAATTTGATCACGCAAAGGTTTTTACGCGAATTACAAAATTTTTCAAAATCAAATGAGGGCTATACACAGTGACACTCGCTGTTATATAATGAACGATTGTGAATGATTTCGGAGTTCGTACTTGATATCGATGGGACAGAGAACCAATCGGAGATAGAACAAGGCATGAAACTAATGGAATGAATCAAACCGACGAAAAAGTGACTAGCAGAAGCAGAACATCGAACATAGCCGATTGTTATTACATTCTCGTCGCCGCACTATTTTTCGACGATCGACAGAGCACACTTTCGCGTTTCCCTGTGTACCGTGGAGAATTCGGATCGATCACACGCTATGGAATAGGTGTCGACGATACTTTCGCGTTATCGAATATCGCCCTCGTCGCTTTGTTCGATTTAATCGATGCGTATGGCACGCAACGTTCACTTTGAACTTTGTTCGTTGCTCGTGCTGGTTTGTCGTCACGGTGCAAATATTTAACTCAACGCAACAAACACAGCGGGCATTTATAATTTGACTTTCTATATAAATTATATTAACTGTATAGAGATTGCTTTAAAGAATTATAAGTTTACAGTAACTTACAGAAGATAGGTATTTTGAACACCTACTATGGAGAACTTGTGACTGTAATACGTTTCATTTGTAGTCAAGCAAATACTAATATCGAAGCTTCTGATAAGTCTCTATATTTGAAGATATTTCTTTTAAAAATATTCTTACAAAAATATTTTTATAATGGTTAATAAGAAAAGCTCGTTTCATTTTAATTAGAAATATTGCAGCTTTACTTTTTTATCCAAGATTCTCAATCGTTTGTCTTTGATTTTGTTCTTTTAAAAATATGTCCCTTCTATGAGACTCTCCACTCATTGTTAGAAGCGTAACGATTAAAAGGTACAATAGCGGCGATGCATCAAAGTACAGTTTAGTACTGTCGAATGGTTTGCAGTGACACGAATTAGCATCATCAGCGATTGTGCTGTAACTCACGCGGCGCCAGCATTTCAGCCAACTATTTGGGCAACTATAGAAGGAGGCAACTTGCTTCTCCGATTTCGGTTTACCAACGATCTACTAGTTCCTACTGGGTTCCTTCTCTACCACTTTCTGCTGCATTTGTGCAAATACATATGTATGTCCTTCACCATACTATTTTACTTACACAAGAAAAATAAATCTTGATCCATGAAGAATCTGAACCAGCAAGTCGAACAATTTCAATTTTAACTAGTGACTTCTAAAAGAAATTACAAAAGGTAATAAAGTCCCCTTCTGGAGACTATCCAGACTATAAATTTTTTTTACAAGACTATAAATAATAGTTGGTACAGACTGACTTCCGAAATCCAAATCTGTTACTGAATAATATATTAGTAATTTTAAATATTCGATAATACTGAATATATGTATATTAGAATAAATTGCAATAATAGAAATTACTAGAAGGTTAGTAGCACGCAATACAATGGCATAACCTTCATTGCAGTAGCAAAGTGCTATAGAAAGTATATACGAAAATATTCAAGAAGTAGAAACACACGAAAACGAGTAGTACACAGTGTAAAATAGAAGACGCGATCTTCATTGGTAAGAACAACGCAAGAAACAACAAAAAAAGCGAATAGAGAAATACGTAAAACACTCGAAAATCAGTAGTACAACTTGCAATATATGAGACACGATCTCTAACTCTCTATTTTGCTCTTCTCAACTCTCAATACGATCTCTAAATCTTCTTAAAACGTGATAATTCAACCGGTTAGCAGATCGCAGCGTGTCGCGGCCCGACAAACAACAATTAGCCAAGCTAAATAATTGGCGTTTGGGGTTCGCGTGTTACGTCAGGCATCTTCGAGCGGCGCTGTAGCCGCGCCAGTGGGCGCGCGCGCGCGTTATTTGCATACATTCTCATTAGGCGGCGGTACTCGGCAGGATAATTTGAATATTGCACGTTACTCGCGCTGATGAAACGTAATTCGAGCGGCGTTACCTCGCGGAGGAACAATTCCTCGAGACGTTGGGACACCGACGTTGCGAGTCAGGCGAACATTCGGCGAGGGCAACGGCGGGGAATCTTGATGAGGTGTTTCCACAAGCAGGGTGCTCTGAAATAGCGAAGGCTTCCGTCTCTTTCCCCTCGTTGCTGTTCTTTGCCCTTATGAACAGCGAAACTTCTAATCTCGAACGCGTTACACGTCTCATTAAACAATTCGTTGCAAGGAAACGTTCAACGTTTTCGTGTTCCACGCATTCACGATCGTTTGAGGGATGGAAGAGCAGAAATGAGATTGAAGGTTTGGGGGAGATTGGTCTTTAAATGATTTTCGAGAGAACATATACTTGATATGTTGTTGTTCTATAGTACAGATTTTCGTGGCTAACTAGAGAGCATCGACACAGTTTTTGTTGAATCAATAACTTTCTTCGATCTATTGTAATTCGTGATTTTATTTGGATTAATATTTTACAAATAAGTCATTAGATATTCATGAAAATTCAAATTCCTGTAAATAATATTGTGACGGATCGGTATCAATAGGACGCAGACAGGTCGAGGCATCAACGCGGCGCAACACCTCCCGGGCGATCCGCTGGTACCAACCGCCAACACTAGAGGGCTACGACGACAACGAGTCTGTCTAACTCGCTAGCGGTCGAATATACGAGCGATTGATACAAATACCGCACCTACGTCGACTCCCCCTACGTCTAAGGCAGGGACTACCGGGCATAGCCTTACTGACTCTCTTTTCATCCGCCACAATATTTAAGAAATAGAAAATAAGTAGAGAATGGTTTTATTCACTGAATATTGTTATAAATACTATATCTCCAGATATTTGATATAATTTTATAGATTTAACTTGTAACATTATCTTGCTATTCTTGTTTTAATAAAATGGTATACGGATTTCTACGTTTTAATTGTGATAGAATTACTAACCATGAATGTATAAATAATAATACATAGTAGTTTCGATGACGTATAGTGGAAATTGTGCAACTACAATCGTTTCAGTAAGCCAAAACTGAACATATCAAGAACAGAGCATGATGTTAGCAGGGTTTAACGAGTTTAGAGAAAATTGCTACTGAAGCCAGTTAACGTCGAAGACAAGCCAACTTTATATTTTTGGGAAATTTAATACGATGTGCTAACATAGTTGAAGGGGAAAACTTAATATTTCGTGACCTAGTCCACATAGTTGGCAGAGGATAATGTATACACGACACGTTTAGAACGTTCACTGACACTAAAGTTTAAGGGTCGTATTAGGGAACATTGGTTTAATATATCATAAGCTATCTACATGCTTGTCGAAGGATGTCGAGTGGAAGTTGATTTACAAGCGATACGTTCGACGAAGCTAAAGGAAGGTGTTACAAACACTGATGTAATATCAACCTGCTGTCGAAGGATGTAAGGATGAAGTCGATGCTTATGGGATATATTATGGAAATTTACCAAGAATGAAGTCGAAGTACGATTTTGGGAAATTTTCAGCTGGTATCTCCTGAACTATAGATACCTAAAACTTGTCTTGATTGCACAAATTATTACTACATCATGTACTACATATATATATATATATATATATACACATATATATATATATATATATATATATATATATATATATATATATATATATATATATATATATATATATATATATATATATATATATATATATATATATATATATATATATATATATATATATATATATATATATATATATATATATATATATATATATATATATATATATATATATATATATATATATATATATATATATATATATATATATATATATATATATATATATATATATATATATATATATATATATATATATATATATATATATATATATATATATATATATATATATATATATATATATATATATATATATATATATATATGTAGAAATTATTTTATTACGGATGTTTATGAACATATGATTTAAAAATCTGGTCTAGATGGATATTTGTTTTACCATTATTATAACGAATATTTCACTTTGAATATTTTATATGTTTCTGCATATTATGGACACTCTGCACATATTTGCGGCTTTAAAATTCTAGCACCATTTAATATTAAATTCGTCACAAAGTTTTTTAACAACTTATCAACTTCTATATGTACAGCTATGTAAACGCTGTGTAAAATTTCTCTCACTTGTTTCAATTTTACTGAAGAAATAAAAAGAAGTTGAAAATATTTTGTGGTTCTAATTCGATAGTCAGAGACCATACTACCTTAGAAATGTATTACATAATATAAGAAAATGTCTTTATCTGATATTATATAAATGCATACGAAGATACTCTATGCTTCAAGAAATATCTCAGAATACATTTTTCATCATTTCTCTCTTAATTTAAAAATTTTCCCTTTGGCTATTTGTTTTCACAGAATTTTCTCGAATTAAGTCTTTTTTAAACGATCCTACCTCGTGAAATGAATGCCAGAATATTTCATTTCATTTAATGGAAGTTCTATCTGTATTCACCGTCGCGAATCGTCACTGACCCAACGTGTTTAATGAGGAAGGAAGGGTGAAAAAAAACTGGTTGAGACAATGCGGACGGAAAGTAATCAGGTTCGAGTGTCAGTCGACCGAAGATGCATTGCTAATTAAACTACGGAAAAGTTTCAACTGGTTCGCGATAGACTCGTTGAAATAGCGATTAAACCCATTCCACCGTGTCCATTTCGTCGGAAAACTGAGTTTCGCGTTGTAAATGTATGATAAATGCCTGTAGAGAACCATTTGAAGAAAACTTGGTTGTTTAAGTGGAATAGGTCCAAGGAAGGTAGCTACTTTGAAACTGGTTGAAAAATGAATGATTTGATGAATTATTGGCAAGAACATTCGATGTGTAGGTATAATTTTGTTTACAATATTTCAAATAAGACTGCAGCTCGCACGGGCAGCGTAATTCGCTCTCGCGATTTAATATTTTCCTCGCTTAGCGAAAAATATCCCTCCTTCATTAGAAAACACAGATTGGATTCTAGATGTAATAATAATAAAACGTAGTAATAATATCCAGCCAATTCTACAATTCTCAATCCGTACTACGAGATTATAAAAATGAAATCCCATGAAATCCCAAAGCATAACTCATTGCCATAAGCCAATCAAAATCTTCAGTTCATTTTCATCAACATTTTTCCCAGTCTTTTCATACATCGTTCTATTTTCGCATATTTTACAAATTTCGAAACTTATTTTCTCATTTTGTCTTTGCACTGTCCCTGCTAACCAATTAACTGTTACGAGTTTCTGAACTCATATTCCCTCCTTCCATATATTTATCGATTGTTATCGATAAACAGTACTAACAAAACTTTCGTATTGCGCAATGCACGTAGAATCGAATCAATCATCACACGTAAAAATCATCTGAGAATGACAAGAAACACAAAAATCGAAAGATGGTCGGACACGAACGCGTATACGATAAAAAGAACATTTGTAAAAGTACAAACAATTACGCGGCAAATCACCGAATTATTTAAGACCTATTACGTTCTCTGAAAAGGATCGCGTCATCGTGTCATTAAGTTGTCATAGAAGTTGAAAAATACGCGATGTTGATCGATAAAAATTGTTGAGAATTGTGGATCTTTGAAGCCGAAATAATGTTATAGGAACACTAAATTTATACCTGGGATTAATATTAGAATAGTAATATATTTATTTTATGGACGATTTCTTATATATTCATCGATACACACTGCATTATCTGACTACTCAGATAAGTTGACATTAACCTATCACACCTTCTATAGAAATCCTGATAAAATTCTGACTGCGCGGTAACTCTTCCAGTAACATTAATTTTTCTTCTAAAGAGAAACCTGTTAACAGGCTGTACAGTGAGTTTCACACGTCCAATGAAAATGGTAGTTTAGTGAGCCGGTTTTAATTTCTTCGGCCGTTTTCCCGAACAGGATGTAACTTCGCGCTGACCGTTCGAATGAATTGTGGTTATTTCGGACATCCTAACTATTGTATGGAATGGAAGCTGACGAGTTCGTGAGTAAACCGCGATGTTGCGGCGATATTTCGGTTACTGTGTCATCGGCTCGATGTTCATATTAGAGGTGTGCTTGCAAAATCGCGGCGACATACGTAATAATACACGCGCGCTAATGCTTTCTGTATCATTCGCTATCCACTGTGAAATTAATGTCGCGGAAACGATAACAAGTGGATCACGAGTGTGAAGCCATAACGAGTATTTTTGGACTTTACTAATAAACTCGGATTCATTGTACTTCGATTTCTGATTCGTCTTCGTAAATCTTCGTTTTTCTTAAACCGTGAATTTTTTTGGAAAGTCTCTAATGCTGTTTTTACAACGACTGCCATTCATCGTGCCCGCGCGTGTTACATTACTTTTACTTTATAGAAAGAAGACTGTGCTCGTCGTTTAATGTACCGCGATGAAAATTTGTCGGTTATACTTTCCGACTAATGTAAAGAAGAAAATATATATAAATCTTTGACAATAGATTTTCGATTAGACGTATTTTAAGACGAAGAAACTTTAAGCTAATATCTTTCTAAATTCTTAGCTAAAATCCTCCTGAAATAAGATTCTAGAGCCAATTACATTCTATTATATTTCATTATATTTAACATAAGAAGTAATTCCTCTTCAAAAACACCTTTTTAGAATTACTCGCTACCAAGTATCGTCGTCTGTAGCCTCTCTCTTTCTTACAATTGTAAGGCTAAAAAGAGGTATTATACAGGCGAAAAACCACGCTTCTCTCGTTTACAGTTTCCAGAGAACTGGAACATTCACCGAGAAAGCAGCGAGAACAATCGAAATAACGGAGGAAAAGGAAACGATGATAAGGGAGGCCTCGTAGAAGGTAACGTTACCAGAAAGATATTGGCGACGAGAGTTTGTGAACCCTGGGGCACGATTTTTCCTTTGTACCATCGATGAAACCACTGCTATCTGTGCGATACTGTAGCATTTTCATCGGCCATGTGATTAAAATTTTATCGCCGCTTTGGCCGGTTGAATATTTCAAGCTTGCGCCGGTCAACTGCGTAACGAGTGTCGCAAATCAACAGGAAGCTAGATAATTCATAGAACATGGATTTTTATGAATTTACAGGAGATTCAGAAGCGCAAAATTTTACAAAAGGCACGTACAATGAAAAAGTATACAAAATATCCAAAGTATAGCGCTTTTTATAACACTTGATAGGTAAAACAATTTTCTACCAAGATACTACTTGTTTAAATATATTCTAAAAATTGCCAATTTACATAAAAATCCGCTGTCTACTAATTTACAAAGGTTTATTGACGCGATGTGCAGTTTAATGAATGACGAATAACAAGCTGTTCGCGTGACTTGATAGTCGTGACTCTACTAGCTGTGCAGGTTTTTTAATGACCGAGATTGTAGATTCGCTTGCCAGTATGTAGCGTCTACGTTTGCTTTGTCGTGAGAAGTGAAAGATTTTGGCGATCGACGGATCGGAAGATTTGGAGATACAAAGTTTCAACGAATAAGCGGACCATGTTTATCGACTGGATAGGAATGCGGATAAAAAAGAAAGAAAAAACAAAAAATATGGTGATAGACTTCAAGTTCAGGGTCAAGGAAGTGGAGGAGCCGAAGTTGTTGAATAAACAGTCTGACGAAGGCAGAAACTGGGAGAGTAAGCAAACAAGGGATGCAAGAATGTAGATAATGAGTCTCGAAATGTAAAGAAACAAAGCACCTAAAAATACGAATGCACAAATGATGTAGCAGAACTAAAAACAAGCAAGAAATATAGTGAAAAAAATCAAGGAATGAAAACAAACAACAATCCAAGAGCAGAAAGGACGAAGCAGCGAATGGAGCAACAACTCAAGAAAATAAACAAGCAGCATGTAAATAGGAATGCGAATACAGGGACCAGCCGAACAGACATGCACATAGAAAAACAATCCACGAGTAAACCACACAACTTTATCTACCAATTATATTTCCCGGGCAATTTTCAACATTATTAGCCCCAAATCCAAAATTAAAACTGCAGCCGTAGATTTCTCTCGCTTCTTAATCACATCACACTCAATCTTCCCGCTTAATTGCCTGAAAGGAATCTGAACGAGCCATCAACAACCGCTAATAAGCAGCCATAAAGATTGCATTCAGCGTCAAGACCAGGCTGCGGCGCATCAATCGACAGAGGCGGTTCAACAGTGTGGTAGAAAGGAAAGAGAACCGGAAAAAGGCTGGCAGAAGGAAGGGGAAGGCACGAAGGCGGCTCGGACGTAATTTGTAGATGGAACGGGAGGCGAGATTGAATTTTACGTCGAATGGAACCGGCAATTTTCTTCTCGGCGAACACCGAGAACGAAGAAGCCGGCTGACGTGGTTTCACGTCGAACGAGCCTGAGACACGTCACGTGACGATATTCAAAGCCGTTGGATGCCTACACTCTCTCTTTATCTCGCTTTCTCTCCTTCAGAGAGCACGGACGATCTTTTGACATGCACCGAGACGTTTAATTTCGCCCGACGCTCGCTCCGTGAATTTCTGCGACCAATTGAATTACCCGGGCAAACTTCCCACCAGCTCCCTTCCAGTTTCCCTCGGGGATGCTACGACCGACTCCTACGGTTGCATAAACTTACGTTCGATCGAGGACTGGTCGATTAAACCGGGAAATACACAAGGAATGATAAGTGATTTTAGGGCTGTTGCTCGCTTTAACGGTACTACGATGAATGATATCACGTCGTTGTATATCCCTGTTCAGGTGTATTGGGACACATCAAGGAAAAGCAAACTTTACAAACGATTAGGACATTATGAAAACCATATTATTACGAAACAGATTTTCTCCTGTATTTACTGGTCACGTTCCTCGATCGCAGTTTTCATGAATATTTACACTCGATCTACTTTTTACGATCCTATTTATCATATCGTATTATAAATATTTTTGTAATTCAGATTTTTGCGATTGCTCATTTAATACGTTCTAAATTGAGTGAACGCAAAATTTTGATCGATCCTGCGATTCTTCCGAGCGATGTATCATAATCACACGCATTATTATCAAGCAGCTCTACTAGAGAAAGAATAACGAAGAGATTCGTGACTCTTAGTATATTAAAGGTTTTCTGAGATTTGTATTCGTACGAAACTAATGATTTTCAATAATAAAAAATTAAATAATGATCCGTGTTTCGGTGAAAAACTTTTCAAAAGCCGATTTTGCATTGTGTTCTTGGATAAACAGCGATCTTAAATGTTCTCCATTTGTTTCTTTACCATTCGGTCCAAAGTTTCGAAATTCAGCGGTATGGTCTTAAACCTCGAAGGATCTGTTCTCTCCATAGAACAAAGCCGGAATGGAAAGAATAGGTGGAAACTTAACGCGCGTAAGAAAGACGAAAATGATTCTTCGCCGGAAAAGGAAAGTTTCCAAAAGTTTCGTCAAACTACGAAACTTTCTGTATGTATTAGTTTTTGATGGGTAACACGCGTTAAGTAAAAGTGTCGATAATAAAATGGTTGCGAATAAGGCTGCCAGTTGTTCTACCGAAGTTCGATTCCCTCTCGAGAAACTCTAACTCCGAAATCTCTGGGTAGGATTCCGACTCTAAAACTCTCTCTAAACTCTCCTGCTAAAACCCTCGTTCACCATCGTTCGAAAAGTTACAGTTGTATCTACGTGTATGCTCGCTCACGATGCGCGTTTACCAAAGCCCTTCCCTAAACATCACGTTCACACTTCGTTTCGAAACATTTGCATTCGTGATGTGGCAGAAATATTGCGTTAGAAATAGTTTCAACTCGTAAAGGCCCAAGCAAAGCAAAAGGTATATGTATTTAACGATACAATTGATAAAAATGATTATTCTTGCTCTATGAGATGAAACATCAAATTTTCATTAATGGATTTAAATTCGTGTCTCGAATTTCGTATTCTAATTCCTGCCTTTCAATTATTCGATTCTTGATCTTCGAATTTTTGTACCTTAATTTTACTCCTATTTTAACAATAATATTTCAATATCCAAAGAAAAACTTCAAACTCTTTTAAATTTCCTTCAGAGAGAAAATTGTTCAAGATAAAAACGTGGTTGAGTAGAACTTTCCCATATTTTCTTCGAATATAAAGGCAATTTTTAGATATCAAAAAACACGAGCAAAGTCGAAAATTGATCGAAATATTGAATATTATTATAAAACCCCGGAAAACTCGAATCGCATAAATCTCCAAAAAATGATTGTCATCAATGATTCTGCTTAATTGTCAGTTCATTGCTTCTACAAAACACCTTTCTGTTTAACCATAAAAAATTCTTTCTCGCAAAATACCCTTCGACGATATATATTCATAAAAAGATTCCCTGGGAGATCGCAGACTTACAAATCACGCAAAAAAAGTGCCGAGAAAAGCTAGTATTTTTTCTCCTTTTACGAAAGAAGCTTTCAGAGGACAATGCCTCTCTGGTGTACGAGAGGGCAGAGTTTTTCGATCGGCTCGATATTTCAAATTGCGCCGGTTCGGGCATCGATACGCGGCTTCCAGAGAGAAGTCAGAGGACGGGGAAATTTATTTCGCAGAAGGCTGGCCACGACGGTGCACCGTTGCCGCGGGGGTGAGCCGGACGAAACAAAAGAGCGAAGATGAAGAAAACAAGGCATCGGTGGGAGGGAAACCGACGGAGCTAGAAAAGGGTGAAAGCGGAGCTTGAAAGAGGAAAAAAGAATGCGAACAACGTAGGTGGAAAAAGAAGCGAAAGAGTCGACAGTCGAGGAAGAAAGGAGGAAGGAAAATAGAGAGCGGAATAAGGGAAGAACTGAAGTACGAGGGAGAAAAAGAAGGTGGCGAGAAACGGACAGAAAAAGAGAGAAAGCGATGAGACGAAGGATGGGTAGATTCGGGGAAAAATTAGAACAGGAAATGGAAAGAGAAGTGGAAATTACAGTGGCGAAGTAGAGAAGGAAAAACAGAAGTCGAAACGGGAAGAGGAAATGATAAATAAAATGCAAGGGGTGCAGCAGGGATAATACTTTGGAAGAGAAATAGACGACCGAGAGGAAGGAAATGAATCGGTAAAGAATAAGTTAAAATGGATGCAGGAATTGACAAAAAAGTCGCGCCAGAAAGTTTGAGAAAATAATAGAACGTTGGAAGAAACGGGCACAAAGGAAGGGGCAAAGGGGTAGGGGTGAAAAAGTGTCTGCTCGTTGGGGAACAAAAAATTGTTGCCAAGATAAATGGAGACAGTGAGAACGGGACGCGAAAATGTTGCAGAAGAAAGAACGGACGAAACCTCTGACTGAGAAATTGCAAATGCGTGTATATCTATGCCATAGAAATGAATATGAGGAATTAGAAATGCGAGGACATCTGCATTATAAAAATATTGGATACCGTAAGAGGATGCGGAAACTAAAGACCAAAAGTTAAATTCTCCGGTGCTGTACTGCTCAGCTCCATATTTTAGCCTTCGTGTTCTATTCCGCTCGAAATTTATCGAAACGCTAAAAAAGTTCACAGGCGAAAAGAATAATAAAACGAGGAAAAATTCAACACTCGGAGCGCGTAGAACATATTGAAATTACCCTCTTGCGTGAAAGCTCGCAGAGCAAATAAAACATCTCGCGTGAAAGGTCGGATGAAAATGGGCAAAGAGGAACGAACCCGTAAAATCGCGATAGGGGCGAAGAGGAGGCTAGAATTTTCGTTTTTCCAGGGTGACTGGAATACGAAGTGTGGTTTGTCGAACAGAGGTTCGAGCGACCGGTGGGACTCTCAGACGATGACCTTCGCGGAGAAGGGGAAAGGCTGGCGTTTGCCGACGAGGACCCTAGTCACGCGGAATTGTAACTACGTGACCGAGCGAAATTAGAGGGTGGCTACGAAATGAAGTAAAAGGACGTGGCGGTTAATAGTTGGCTGGGAGGGCGGCCTGTCGCTCTAAAAGCAGCCAGTTAATAGCTGGAGAAAAGCTGTCCCGTGAAAATTTATAATGACAGGGAGCCGATTTTCCTGGCCTGCTGAGCTCGCGCGAATCGTAAGGAGATTTTTTTTTTTATTAAACGTGTCTCGCGTGAAAGATGACCGCGTATCGAATATCGAAAGACGGTTAATCAACCTGTAAAAACCACGAATCGACGTTCTACCGTCGTATGATTTATTTCGTCGACATAGACACTGTTATTTTTTCCTCTTCTCTTTGTTTTTTTCTCTTTTTGGTTGGTCGAAGATTAACGATTAAGTTGATCGTATCAGCAGCATGGTTATTGGTGACGGAAAAAAGGCTTGTTGGATTACTTTGTGGATTGATGAATCTTTGGTTCTCTTATGAATTTTAATAGGTCATAAAATGTATCATTTTTTAAAGTTATTTTCAGTACGATATTTAAGTCCATATTTATTGGGAAAATACGTGATACCTTCTTTAATTCTTTTTTATCTTATTTTTTATAATGTCGATTGTAGAGTTTTACGTTGCATAATATGATTATATAATATTATATTTCCCGTTTATTTTTGCCAATTCGTACATATTCATAATTTTCTTCGTACAGCTTTAAAATGGCTAATATATTATTTAAAATTCATAATTCGTTCTGATGTTCGTTACTGATTTCTGTATTATTTAATTGCAATTCTAGCTACTTTTCTTGTCACATTCGAAATATGTAATAGATTTATAAAAGAGAAAGATGAATTAAAATGTTGATAGTAGTGGGGGAAGTGGCCTTGAGCGGCAACAGACTTTGAGCAGATTGTAACTAACGAGTCGTGCCAAACACAATGGTGTTTCTGTGAACAAGTCAGTCACTTTAAAGCTCCAGTCTCTTCCTGTTCTCCGTGCCTCTTTCACGCTACACTCTCATCACACATTGTCTTCCTTCAAGAGCACTCGTTCCGATATGTACACACGTCCGGTTAACGTTTCAACGTGCATGCATACGCACCCCTCGAATTCTTCCTCTTTAAACGACGAAGTTTCCCTCGAAAATTTCTCTTTGGTAACTACATTACGAAAAACAGGAAATTAAGTTTCCATGTATACACTTTGTGTACATCTTGCAATATTTTCTCATGAATTTTAGGATCTCCAACAAATTTGGAAGTCGTCTTCGTTCAAAGATATGTTGGGATTTCTTCACTGTATTTCGTATGCATATGTAAAGTTTACTGTATCTCTTCTCCGTATATTTTTTTCTGTACGTTTTAGCTCTTTTCTGGTATTCTTGAACAAATTGTTAAGAAATCGACAGGGCATCGAAATTTTTATTGGAAAATATCTTAAAATACATTCATTGTATGTAAAGTTCCCTTATGTAAAGTTTGTTTTATCTTGTCATCGTGAGTTTTTCCGTTCTCACATTCCAATTATTTCTTTTTGTTTCCTTCGTTTAATGAATAGCTAAGATACTAAAGTTTATACATCTATCCAAATATTTCCACCATTTAAACATATCTTAAAACAATATTCATTATATCTTCGTGTAATTTCAAGCTATTCAAACTAAATTGGCCAATCTGAGAAGATAAGAACTCACAAACTGTAAAAGTTAAGCTCTCCTAAAGCCTACCTCGAATTGGAAATCCACCTCGTATTGAAAAGCAAAATATACTCGGTCGCGTGCCACACAGAATTTCTTATTTACACCTTCGATTTATGTGCACACATCTTAAACGTCGACACGTTCAACTAGTTGCACGCGTTCGTAAGAAGCAGAAGGCATTTCGGAGCACGTAATCCCGTTCATGAGCCACAGAAGCTATTGTTTCCTTTAAACCGAGCGCTGCCTTTGTGCACAGGCCCCAGAATTTTATTCTAAAGCAACGAATGCTTCGCAATCGGCGCGTAGAATTGATTAACGAGCGGCTTGCCAATGGATTTCCCGGGCCAGCGAACGCTCGATCCCCAGAGTGAAATTGCGTAACAGATCGTGTAATTGTTAAGCTTCGGTGAAATTTTCCACCCTGCAGTCTCGCTCGTGTGAAACAATACGCCGTCTGTTTACGAAACGTGGCACGTCTCTAATTATTGCTCTTTGCTCCTCGCTATCGTCGAGTTTCTTTCCAAAAATGTGCCACTCACAAATCAAAGTGGTTAACGTCACTTTTTGAAATTTTAGGGTCAAAGCACTTGGCCGATGCTTATCTTTAGATTGCGGATTTCTATGCAAATTCATATCCCTGAGTATATGATTAGAAAAGTAGAACAACACGGTACAAAAGTACAAAACTGTTTTACCTACCAAGTACTATAGGAAGCACTATACTTCGGGCATTTTACGTATCTTTTCGTGTTGGATGCATTCTGTGCAATCTTACGCTTTGAAACATCCTATAAGTGCATATATTATCTTCTATAATCTCGTCAATTTTCTCTACGTTTTGTCGCAATTCCACTCTTTGAAATTTTTCCTGCTAAAACGCTTGTCATTTATGTCTATCTTCGTAGGATCTCACAAAATTTTTCTACTTTTTGTTTCGTAGAATTAACCGATTTTGGCAAATAAGCGACTCGAATTCTACAGCAGTGGAATCCTCTTTTCCTCCGTATCTCGACTGGCTTAGTGTCAACACGAGAATAAAAATGTTAGACGTAGATAGGATAGAAGGTTCTTGCAGCGAGATCGTCGGCGTAGATGTAGAATGACGAATGTTTGAAGAAAGCGAGTGTCGGTAAAAGAGAACGTGAGGTGAATTAACGTGGATTTTTTTTTTCAAGCTTGACGGTAAACGGACGAAAGAATTAACGGGTGACGAGTGTCGGAATCTTCGAGATTAAAGATCGTGTTTAAATTAAAAGAATCCGAGCGGAGGGACGGGGGCTCGGAATTAAAACGTCCTCGCGGCGACAAATTTTCGAGGAAGGTACAAAGTAACGCGTGTTTATACTTGGAATTCCTTTATGAAATGTGGAGAAACGTGCTTTTTAAAATTGCTAGTTCCTGAGAAAGTAAATAGTCATTCTGTTAAAGCCTGCGTGGAATGCAGCATGGGCCTCAATACGTAGTACGAATGTAACGAAAGAAAGTTTTATGGCGTAGAAGAAAAAGAAACGATGGAACTAATTTTTGTTACACGAAGCTTCGTTTTCATGAAATATAATTTCAATTTCTATGAAAGGTGTGTACATACCTTGATAGAATATCAAGAATTCTCAGGAAACACATCTAGAACCTTGCATAATTATAGAAAGTACCAACACGTCAAACTGTTGAAAACACGATTGAAGAACTTTCCCATTTCTAAGTCCACTCACACAAATTTGAATCTAGATCCACACCTAATAAGCCGATTAAATCAAACACACAAATCTATATCTACAAATTATTCATACAACCCCAAACATTGTTTTCTTTCGAATAACCTACCCTGTATAACTTAAAATACACAGCGGTCACAAAAAGTATTGCCACGTCTCTTATCTTGAAACATTTTTTTTTATCAGCCATTGCATTTCATTCTCGTATGATTAAATTTTTGCCGTGTGAATTTAGTCGTGTGAGTGCTACTAAATGACACGAAATTTAATATACTTGGACCTAGTCAATTAACACGTAAATGCTATAATATATGAATACAATGCTGTGCCTTGTATTTTACCTTACTTTATACATTTTATAGTTTATTCTGTTGCAAGCATAATGCAGACCTAAAACTGGAAACATAATCCCGATAGTTACCTCTGTGGAGATCCACGAGAGAAAGCAGAGGACTACATTTTTCCATGGTAAATTCAGTGAAAGAGGACAAAAGACAAAAGGACGAAGTAGCCAAAGGTAGTGGCGAGCGGTTCTCTCCCGTCCACGTCATTTACTCGTTCGTTTTGCTCGGTTACAAGCGCGTCAGGCCGGCGAGTACGTGACCGACCGATGTTTTCGCGAAAATACGTTAAACGCTTGTTATCCATCCGCGCCTTCGGCCGACGATCGCGTGACAGCGGGCTTTTATCCACGGTTCGAGTTGTGTCGACGCGTTTTCGCGCGGTTTTACGCCGCGTGAGCATCGCGCCTCTCTATCTGCCGTTCGCTCGAACATCGTCGTTTTTACGAGCACGCTCGTCGATAGCGGCGTTTAGATCTCGTCAGCGGGATTTCTGTTTATGTGCTGAATAAATTTCGTCGTTCATAGGCGATCGTGGCGTTTAGAGGTACGTGGGAAGTTTCGTCGGTCACAGGTTGGTCCGTGGTTCAGAGAGTATTCGCTGTTGATGGCGATATTTTGGGCGCAGGGTAGGAGGTTTTACGGCAAGGGAAATGGAAGTTGTGGGTGTTTGCTAGATAGAGGAATTTATGATGAGAGAGATATTCAATTTTCATTTTGATCGAGAATCCTATCAAGATCGTTATGGAGAATTAATTGGAGGTGGATGTTCAAAGACTATATTAGCGCGGACAAAGAGGATTAACGAAGAATAGAATAAAGCAACTGAGTTGTAAGAGCGTTCTACTAGTATTGAAGTAAATTTTTTATGGAGTAAGTTTGGCTTTGTTTGGCAGAAAAGCTGTCGAAGATATTCTACAAACACTTTTCTTTCATACATAAATTTAACCAAAATCACAGGTTTATACATAATATAAACTAGTATAGTGTAACTAAAAGTATGAGAGATTCTCTTATCTCATATACGATGTTTCTCTTGCGTCAGATTATTGCCTTTCTTTTCTACTGCCGCGCACTGAAACTCCAAGTAGAAACATACCGCCATAACCAGGCAACGAAAGTAACATTGTATTATCGAATTCCAGCCAACATACACATATTTCCCATTGCGATTTCTGTTTGAAAGAAACATCTCTACAAGGTAAGGCGAAGTAAAAACAGAGAACGATATCAGATAGCGGATAAAAAGGTGGATGACAATCGGTCGATGTCTCCCAGTGTGCCGATAAAATTTTCTCGCACACTTTACAGTACCCGAACGTAAAAACTGATTGGTCGTCTTCAGAAAAAAACCTTCTGAATATCCCTTGAGTGCACGGTCCTATTTGCAACTTCGTCGCAACGATTCTCGAAACTCGAAACACGGGATAGCCGAGAATAACCAAACTTAAACCTGCTGCTATCCACAAATTCATATGTTTCAGTCTTGCTCTTATTTCAACGAACAAAAAGAATATTTAATGTCCGGAAGAAGATGTACTAGATATAATGTAAAAGAAGCTTTAACGTACGTTCAAAATTTAGACCAGGAAACATGTAAACGCCGACAAGAACTTCTCGCAATTTATAAATCAATTTGTCAAAATAATTTGTAATCAAACTTGACATATTTTTTAACATATTACTACTAACTAACTGTTTTATACGAAAGCTAAGTTAAATTTGTGCATGAAGATACAAGTTCACTCGTGACCGGTGAACAATATGTTAACTTTGGAAAAATACGAACCGGTCGAAATTGTTGAAAAGAAAGTAGCAGAGTTGAAACGTTGCTTCTTCATTACGATTGTCGCAGAAACTGTGCAACGAACACGGACGAGAATTCTGGCCAACCTACGACAAACCGCATCTCGCCCATAATCGACATTTCGGCGAACCATCGAAAGGCATCGCACGTACGTGTTACAGTCTGTGCAAGAGGGTTGCTGTTCTGCCTATGCGTACAACGGCCCTGGGGCAAATAATGGCCAGGCATCCGAGTAGATTGAATGCAAAACAGTAGAGGCATCGAGTGATCGCCCAGATCCGCGAATGCTCGAATTCGACGCTTCGTTTCAATGTTCAATTCGAGCACCGACACTCAATGTCCCTCTCCAGTCGTGAACTTCCGCCATCCCACCTCACACTTTCGTCTATTGAACTATTCACATGGTTAAACCTTTTTCTTCTCGTTTCTTCGTCGCGCCAATATTGATATTAACGAGAATTCGTGGTTATTACTTTATCGTTTATCGTGGGTATTACGAGAAATTTATACTGGAATTCCATTGGGTTCTCTTTTCAGAAATACAATTTCGTTAACCTCGGAATTTAATTGCGCAATCGGCTATATTCAGGATGTTACCATAAAATTTTGGGGCTGTTCCTTGATGTTTGTAGAAGATTATATTAGATGTAATTAAAAGTTTCATTTAGATGCATAGATACTTTTTCATAGATCAATTTCTTTCTTCGTTTCGTCTTTTTGTATGTAGACAAAGAAAGTCTGATTGATGAATGCTGCCACATGTTACCTATTACTTGTTTCTAAAGTAAAAGAACATCCTGCAATATGATGTCGTTCACTTTTTACGAAATATCTTGTACAAACATCGTTCTCGTTTTTTACACTCAACTAATAAAAGCCCAACAATGAGCCGACGTGTCCTATGCACCTAGACATACGTGTATGTGATTTCGCCTGATATAACGTAACGTATAATTCTTCGCAAACAAAAAACAAAAAAAATTCCGAAATTCTCTGGCGACGCTTGCTTTTGTGAAATACAGTTTCACGAACGTAATTCTTCTACCACACACTCGCCTAGTAAAAGACCGATAATCAGCCACACGTCGAATAAACCGGCCAGTAAAAGGAACTGAGTGACAGAAAAACAGAAAAAACAGGACAAGGAAGAAACTCTGAAATTTCGTAATGATACTCCCCGTCACGGAATTATACGTTCTCACAAATGTAATCGTCGTATCACTCGCCTAATAAAAAACCAACAATCGGTTCACACTTCAAAGAAAGCATCCCTGAGAGGAATTGAGCGAGTCGAAATCCACTCTCATCGTTCATCATTGAAACCCTCGCTTCTCCTTGGTCACAGGTCCGCGTGGACATTAAAAACGGCATGAAATCGACATGTACGGTCGAAGGGAACAATAATTTATACGGCACGGGACGGATTATAAGATCGGCCGGTGGGACGTCTGCCTTTGTGCGGCCATATCCCGGAGCCGCTCCTTTGTTTCGCCGCCTCGCTTAAACGCTTCGACGTGCACACCCTCTGCATACTCGGTGAATTCATTAGCGGCTTGGTAATAGGGGCGGTCGGGATAGATCGGACCCACACGGACGCCTGCTAATGAATAAAACGGCAGGAATCTTTCGAGTCTCTAAGTGAAAAGAGAGAACCCCTAAAAAAGCAACCAGCGAGTTAATTTCGGTCTTTGTTAATTGTGCTGAATTAGTAATTAAAACGTGTATCATATGCACGAGTGGAATTGGCGTTTATTGAATTTACATATTCAGGTCGATTTATATTATCCGCACAGACATCAGCATAGACGTGCATCAGCAAAATATCGGTCCAGTCATCCAATATCGTCGGGAAAAATACTTTGTCGAATATTTTTCCGACACAAGTCGATGCTTACAATCTGCGTATGTTTTGGTGCGATTCGAACATAAATGCGACAACAAGAGAACCTTAACGATGGATTCTGAAAAATTTACTGAGCTCGTTAGGGATTATACTCCTTTGTACGATGAACCAAGTAAACATATGATAATAATGTCTAAAAAAAAAAAAAGATAGAGACAGAAGCAACATGAGTTAACATATATTTATATGTATGTTTAAGTAAAAAAATATTTTTGTTCGGTTTTATATTTTTTTACGAATCGCTTTCTGTTGATTGACTGATTAATGCTATCGTTCAACGAACGTATAATATGGATATCCGTCATATTATATGTCATATCAAAGCAATGCCGACACTAAACCGTTTCTTGTCGGATACGATTAATATAAATCCATCTTCGTGTGATTATAAAATTACCTTGGTCTTTGGTTAATTTTGTACTTCTTTCCTCTTCCAATTTGTGAGATAGTAGTATTTTAGTTTGATTTAATTTCTGCCATTTCGAGCAATATACAGATTTTGTTTCCTAGTTTATGATGCACAGGTTTATTCAGAATGGGTTGTGCGACAGAGCAAAGATAAGTAGATAGAAAAATTATAGTTGTTTACTTTTATAATGGGTATATTCATATTTCATTTTCATCATATATAATGATTCTAGTATTAATAATTTTTCCACATTAAATATAATATTAACTTTCGAATAATTATCGATTTCCAAAAGTATGCATATGGTATCCGTATGAGATAACGTGTTCAATTTGACGAATGGTTAACGCGCATTTTATTTGCTATCGAACTAATTGTAATTGTAATGTTAATTACCATTTTGCTCGAATTGTTCTTTTCGTGTTATTATGTCGCGCGGAGTAAAATCGTAATTTCGATCAACTGTATTGAGCGTTCATGAATTATACAAAATCAGGTCTCCTCGCGACGAAACTATTTTCTTGTCGTAATCTCACTCTACTGATCACCTGTTCGTCCAGATCGTTCTCTTATTTCGTTGGAGCCTGTCAAAAAATGCGATCAGTTCTGACCATTAATTCTCCAGATTTGATTTTCCGACAGGCTCGCGAACTCTCCCGCTTGCCAGTCGGTTAATATCCTATCGAACTTCAATAAAGCTTCTCTTTATAGCTAAACGATTTCGATTTAACTTCGTTCGTACTTCGTCTCGATGCTTCTTTTTCCGGCTCGGTGCCCTGGAATGCTCGCCTTGGTCAGCTAACGACGACGAAATCGCGCGAAACGCTCGCTGGAACTGTCTCTTTCCTACGATCCTTCCAGTATATCATTACGAGTAAAGAAAATATCGAAGATTCGAGGAACGAACAATGTTTTACTTCTTAATTTAAAAAGATCGCAAATTTGTAATGAGGTTTGTTTCCGGAATTCCTTACTCCTCGCTATTTAAAAATTTGCAGGCTTGTAAATTTGAAAGTATTCTGAATCTCTAATAAATTTTATTTGTCAAGCTTCCAAGGTAATGATTAAATGGAGCCAAATTAAAGGTAAAAGAATGGTAGGAGAAAGTATTAGAGTATTAATAAAGCGATATAAATATGTCTGGGAATCTTTGCTTTTCGGTATTAAAACGTTACAAATTTGTAGATTTAAGTATTTCCCGACTCCGTAAAAATTTTCCAGCGAGTTTCACAGTGTAATACTTCGATCATTTCACTCTCCGTCAGATTCAATCTCGTTCTCTGAACTCCCGACGAATTTTAATGCGCCAATAACGTACTTACGTCACGAACCACGAACAGGGGGTGAATTCGGCTATTCTTCGAATCTTCATCGGTCTACTTGAACTTTCGAGAGCTAAGAACCTTATGTTAATTACTTCGTACGCTTCTTTAACTCCTGTGCTCTTTGGTTCCAAAGTACCCGAGAACTAGGACGATAAGATTGCAGATAGGAAGGGCAGGATTTATGCTCGCGGTTCTAGCTACTTCCATATTCCTTCCACTCTTCGAAGAACCCATCGTTCGTTTCTTTTTCCTTGGTAATTAGGCAAGATGCTGTACCGTAGATTTCCACCGGATGATTCGCGTTTAAACGGATTTACGGTTGCGCCAGGCGATTCGCGTTTAAATGGTTATGTGAAATTAGCGGAAAGTTGCAAGAAATATCGTATTTACGATGATAACGTCAGTACTTTAGTTGCATAGCGTATTACAAGTTGCACAATTAATCCAGAATCATTCGAAATTCCAGCTGCGTCATCAACTAACTAGGAACGAGGCACAGCTAAGTATTTGCAAGCGAGTTTTACTCGCCATAACTTAACATCGCAGAATCCTATTAGCTTAAGAAACTTGGTTGGTTAAGATTTTACTCCATGTAAATGCCAGGCTTGCCGCGAAACTCTTCTAAACGTGAATTATTTCATTAAAGCCAGTCTGATATTCATCTTTGCGTCTATTAATTTTTAACGCCTCGTTCGACGTAAATATCAAGCAAAAGTTATCGTTAGAAGACCGTGCTTCAATTAACGTGATAACAACGATTCAGAAACGCGTCTGTATGGGGTAGATAAACTCTTGCACCTCGTCTCAGAGCGAAACTTCGTCGAATAAGAAGCTTTGTATTAATTATTTTCACGATCCCTTCGTTGCCAACAGCCTTGCTGAGCTTAGAAACGGAACGTGGAATATTTTCTTACGAAAATTAACTCTTCTCGTAAAAAGATCTCCATAATATTTATGTCATGTGGATGTGATAAAATTAGGAAGTGAGCGAGAATGACTGGAAGACAGTCAGTGAAACGCAGCGAGACGTGTGAGCACATGATTTAAAACAAAGTGTTACTTATAAATACACGGTATGTGTATATTAGGATGTCTTCCTTACAAAATCATTTTACAAAAAGAATTTATTATAGGAACAATTTGGCAGATTTGTTTATTTTTATTTCAGTTTCAGGAAGAATCAATTTTTGCGGGATCATTATGCTCAACTTGTGTTAGATTATACATAGCACCAGTATGAGTTACAGCGTAGCTCGACAAAAATTCGGCATCATATATGTTTCCACCCCGTTCTCCCATTTTTTCGTACCTCTCATGTAAAATAGTCGACATCGAAACTCGATAACGAATATTATAACACATCCGCAGATACCTGTATACATATATTTATATTTCTCGCTGTATACGCTGTTACTCTATCAGTACACATTTTGTTATCGTAGTATTCGTTATTAACGATCGTAAAATAGCGCGCCAGTTGAGATTTAATTACACAATAATAGCTGGCGCATCGTTGCACTCTGCCGTCGTACTTTTATTGAAGGGCCGTATGGGTTAATTTAATAAAAGGAGGCCAGCTGCACAGCCAGGGAAATTAATAACGCGGAAAATACAAAATATCTCCCAGCGATTATATTAATTAACCGCAATTAAAACACGTTTCGTCGCTTCGCCGAGAGTTTTTTCTGCAATCTCTGCCCGGTTTCTATTTGGACAATTGTATGGCCAAATGAAATTTCAACGCCCATGATATTTTGATCGCACATATCGCTCGACAAGCGGCAATAGATAAAACCTCCGTGTAGAATCATTGCGAATTTAATACTAGAACTTTAATATTAATTTGAACAGAGAGTACAGCCTATATATATATATATATTGTAAAATTGTACAGTTATAATATCATCAATCGTCGATTCACGACCACTATTTAACTGGTAGATCATTATGTAGTCATTGTACAGAAAAGCCTGATTGTCTGAACCACCAGTCTCTCAAATTCGAAAATAGGAATTAATCTTTTCGTAAGTACGTGTGCATCTTAAGTAAGCCTGAAAACATCAAAACAATAGGTACTATCCTCATTAATTTCTGATTTGACTGGCAAACGTTATCCTGCAATCTCTAATTACAGGGTTATATATTATATATATATGTGTGTGTGTGTGTGTGTGTAATTTGATTAGCGAGGGTTATCTACGCGACCATAATTGGATAGTTGCATAGCAATCCCTAATTCAATTAATTCACTTAATTATTATTTTTACGTCTGCACATAGCAATTTATATATTATCAATATAAATATATATATTTATTTTATATGTATGTTCGCCGATTTCTTTAAATCCGTTAAATTTCCCTCGTTTTTGGTCCCGTTACAAAATTTTTTCTCATTTGTTTCTTCTAGACTATTTTCCTTCCAAATATATATATATATATATATATATATATATGATATATATATATTTGGAAGGAAAATAGTATATATATATATATATATATATGATATATATATATATATATATATGATATGTGTCATACACATGATATATATATCATATATATATATATATATATATATATATATATATATATCATATCATATCATATATCATATCATCATAGATATATATATATATATATCAGTCTCATATCTTATGAAAAAATTAAGTGGGCATTAAGGATGCTGGTGAAAGTTTAGACTTGTCCGGGTCATGGACCTGTAATTCTCTTTATATGCATGAAGTTTGATATCCCAAAAACGGCGAACCATTCCTGTCCGTATCATAAGATCCATTCAGCACTGCGAACAGTCTTGTAAGATCCAAGATTAATCTTCCAACTATATAAGCCGGCTGTTCCAACGACCGACCTCCGAATTTAATACTAGGTAACCAGTTCTGTTGATTGAAATACCTCGGACTAACGAACTGGTCGAATAACTCAACACCTTGGTTACTATTAATTCGATTTTCTTCGTACGTCACACGTGTCACGAGGAAATACGGTTAATCCTCGAATAACCTGATACTCGTACTATAAGGTTCGTACAATATGATCAGAAATTATGATGAAACTTTGATTTTAGTTTAATTGAAATAAAGTTTTAGAAGAATTGCTTTCTATTATACGAAATTAGAACAATTGTTCTTTTCCTCACAATTTTTTAGACTATTCCAATTTCTAAGACTTCGCTGTCGGCATCACTGACATGACCTAACAAATAGGAATTTGGACTATTCATAACAGAAAGATATCCAATATCCTCGTGCGTTTCAGTGTTACGATTTATGCAAAAATTTTATACGTTAATGCTTCGAATTAAATTACATCATTTTTATTGCTTAAATAAGGATTAACCACGCTATTTTGAAATATCCTGCGTTCCCCGTTCGATTTTTTTAACAATCAATCTGAATTTATGAAAAATTTAGATCGACCGGAACATAATCTACAAATATTTGGAAAACAATATAAAAAGTCCAGATAGTATAACTTCCCGGAACTAGGTTATAAATTTGAAAAATTTTTAAATACAAACTCGAGTAAAATTTAATGAAGTTCAACGGCGGAAAAAAGTTGGAAAAGAGAGAATCGATTCATAAGTTGGCATCGTTTGTTGCGCATTCGGATGTTTGCTCGCGGAGGCAGCTCACGACAACCGGAAGTTGCTCGATCGTTGACACGGTCGCCTCGATTTGCACTGCCAGTCACCCAGCGATCAAATATTATTCGATGCTGTACGAATGTACCGGCGCGTTGTTGGCTGACGTTACGTTGTTTGATTTACGCTCCAGCTGGATTTCAGGGCGCTGAATGACATTCGAGAAGTCAGAGAGCGATTGTGTCATGTGTTGCGGCCCAATCGACATCGTAAATTGCGTCTAGAGAAATCGTTCGATCTCGCACTAAGCCAATCGGTGAGTTTCTCACATCACAAGTAAGTACATAATTAACATTCAATACCGAAAAAAATTTCTTTCAATAAGAACTTCCGTCATAAGTTCATTACAAAAATTATTTTCTACGATCCAGGAAACATTCAATCTTAGAAGAGTTAAACATCAAGAAGCAAGTCTAGCGTAAAAATAATCACCTCCAAAAATCGTCCGATATCATCCAGAAAAATCTCCATCCTAGAATAAAAAATATTTCTTCTGCATACTGAATCAATGTTAGCGACTATCAAAAACGGGGGTAAGTGGCGGGCGATGTGTAGGGCGGTCGTTTACGAACTAGAAATAAAAATGGAAAAACGAAGGTAGGAAGAAGAAAAAGGAGAAAAATGGAGAAAAACTGGGATTTCCCCAGTGGTTTGTGGAGTACGTCTACGTGTTGTTCTCAATTAAAGTTAATTGCTCTTGCTATCCCCCGTTTCTTTCGGGGACACTTCTCGCACAACGCGGATTTTCGTTCGCCTCGCGGCGAGCGTGAACGTACATCGAGGAGTCGTGGGTTAACGTGGCCGCGACACTTCCAACTCGTTAGACGTACAAAAAAACCGTCGCCGGTACAAAAGCCTTTACCGCGCCTTTGCGACGCTATTTTCTTTTTTTTTCTTTTTGTTCTACTACCCAGCCATTCGTGTTCTGGCGCAAAACCGACTCGTATCCAGCCAGTCGATTCTCCGTCCTGCTCCTTCGCTTTCCATCCATGGTACACGCTGCGTACAAAATACGAATAAATCTTTCAGAGTTGAACGCGAGCTCGCTTAATTGAACCCGTGCCATCTGCGTCGTGTTGGAATTATTCAGTTCCCTCCATTACGACTGATCTCGCTAAACAATGCTCGGCCATAACTGTCTTTAGCTCTTGCTCTGTACCAGGTGAATCTTGATTTTTGAATTAGAACGCTGTGCTTTGATATGATACACGAGAATTTGATTAGATAGAGCGTGATTTGACACGTAGTTATTGAGTTTGATGTTACGTATTTTGATTTGGAATTTATCCATTGAAATAATATACCACGCGTAGTAATTTGTATACAATCATATCTCTACGTTGATTGCATCACGAACTAGAACATTCGATCATATTCGTACCAGAGTAGTATTTTGTAATGTTCTATAAATATTATATCATATAAATCCTCGCATTTATTAATTCTACCACTTCATCTAATCATTCGAAAATATCCTATGGGAGCTCTTCTAGACTCGCGTCAGAAGAAAACAAAACTAAACACAATACCGGAGAATCTTCAACTTGAACCACCTCTCTCACACAAATATATCATCTAACTTGGTCTGCGTTATCCTAGCATCTAAATTAAGGACCGATACAAATCTCATTGATGAACTTTACTCAATTCATCAATAGACCTTGAAACAAACATACAATTTTTTTTTCTGCATTCAACGTTATAATTTTATTAAAACAATAAATTCAAGATACCCTTCAGAATACTGAAAACAAATTTGAAAATTCCCAGAAGTACACGAATTACTCAACTCATCAACATAAATCCACCTACACACAGCAAATGTACTTTGCAACATACGTTTCATTCTTCTTTCTCCTTCTCTTTTCTCTCTTCCATTTCCAAAATTTTATTCAAATAATAGATTCGAGTTATCCTTCACAACCCATAAATTCACTCCAAAAGCTCCAAGAAACACGCGAATCGCCTATCTTATCAACCCAAACCTACTTATATACATACTAGATTATCAAACCCTAAATGTAACACACTTTTCCTCTCCTCTTTCTCCTTTTTTTCCCTCTTCCGTCTCATGCCACAACTCTATTTAACTAATAAATTCTGATTACCCTCTACAACTCTAGAAGCCAACTTGAAACCTCTCAAGAGACACGCGAATCACCCAGTTCATCAACTCAAATATACTTACATACACACTAAATTATCAAACCCTAAATGTAACACGCTTTCCTTTCCCCCTTTCCCTTTTCTGCCCTCTCCTCCATCTCACGCCACAATTTCATTCAACTAATAAAATCAAGATACTCTGCACAGCCAAGCCAAACTAAAAGCCAAGCTAAACGCTCCAAAAACACACAAATTACTCAACTCATCAACTCTAACCTACTTATTCGTATACCAAATGCATTTCGTGACACACTTTTCTTTCCTCTCTTCTATCTCGCAGCAAAATTTCATTCACATAATATTTACATTCAAGTTATCCTGCACAAGCCTAGGAAACCAGCCAGAAAAAGTTCCAAGAAACGCTCGAATTATCCAGCCCATCAACTCAAACCCCTGCACACAAACTCGTTCGTGGAACATACACTGAAATCGAGTTTTTCCCCAGTGGTTTGTCCCGCAAACGAGGAGGGCAGTCTGGACAACGACATAATCTCCCTGGTCGCGAGAAAAGACACGACTGTCCTCCGTCTGCCGCAACGTTTTACCACAAACTACTTTTCCATGGGCGTGTGTCTAGCCAGTCACGTCATGCCAGGAAAAGGCAGTTTCTTCCGCGGGTGACGCGTCCAGACTGGTCATTCCTCGTTTTCTTGTCGCGAAGGGCCGTCGCTCGCGACATTTTTCATTAAGAAAGAACGGCCGCGTAAACGAGGAAAGGAACGTGATCGGCAACTCGGTGACCACCATAAAAACATCGATAAATTCAACAGGCCGCGCGGTACGTGCACGGAATCGGTCAGATAGCGACGTAATCGAGTTCAGTTTCGATTTTCTTCCGTCCATTTACGCGATTACCTAATGTCATCGCTCCCTTCCTCTTCGTGACCGAATCGGACTCGCCGGTTCCGCCGCTTCCGCCGGTCATTTCCGCTTCGGGCACAATAGGGAGAGACGATGGTGAATGGGGAATTTTCGCGTTCGAATACAGGAGCTTTTTATCGGTTGCAATTTCGAAAAGTGAGGAGATAGTCCCGATTGAGAGACAGGGGACGAGATTGAATGGGGAGGGTGATGAGTGAATGAAGGATGTTTATGTATTTAGGGAATGTGTAAGTCTATAGAATACACGTGATACGAACAAGCATGAGAGATATTGCGGGAATGAGAATTTTGGCCGATTGTTTATCGTGAGTGGAAATCGTGGAATTGAAATTACTAGACGCTTGAAATTGCGGAATTAGAGTATTCGTGATCCACTTAACAGTATCTCTTAATATATGCGTATAATATATACGTATCTTATTATTTATATTATAGTCTTTATATATTATCTCAATATAATATATTTTAGTTCGTGTTTAAACTATGTAATATCGCGTGTGTTCGAGATTAGGATACGGGTGTAAAGCGCGTGACTATCTAGATTTTAGAGCAGACGTGACTGTATGTGCCCCGAGAATTCCTATATATTTTGGCCAAAGTATGTGAAAAATATCGTAAAATAGAAAAAGAGAGAACACACAGTTGTTCGGATATATCACGTAAAAAATATGTGCCTGGAATAATCCATCCAATATCTTTTTTTTCTATTGGGAATCCTCA